>NC_140031.1:33631286-33785807 GCF_963513975.1 Fringilla coelebs
ATTCATGATCAAAAGTTTTTATATTTTCTAAATTTTTGATGAGCCATCCTAATTTAAATCTTACAACCATTTGCCACAGTGGCTTATAAAAAATAGAGCGACAGTTGTCATTGTGCTGAGACACACTAGTGTGAGGTTCAAGAGGAAGCTGAAGAAAGTGATTCTGATCACATTTTTTACTACTGGAGCAAGCCAGATTTTTTTTCTACTCTCTCTCCTTTTTTTTTTTTTTTTTGTTTGTTTTTGGTTGGTTGGTTGGGTTTTGTTTTGTTTGGGGGGTTTTTTGTTTGTTTTTGGTTTGGTTTGAGTTGGGTTTTTTGTTTTCTGGTACAATCTATTAAAGCCAAAACTGTCAATAAACATTCTAGCAACCATGTTCAGACAGGAACCTTTTTCTTTGATATCTATGCTGTCAGGAAAGATTACTGGACCTGTCAAAGATAAAAAGAAATTTTAATAGACAGACTAGAATACCTGTAGTATGGACAAGAATTATTGGAATTGCAATCAGAGATGACTTGGATGAGAGAAATAAGCATAAGGAATGAACTTACTGTGAGATTTAGGGCTGGTTGCATACTGACAACTGAAGAACAGTAGTACATAGTAGTAGCTATATGAATTCGATAATGTAAAACCATCAGCTTGAGAAATGGAGAAAAGGTTGAATTCAAGACCTCACAGTCATCACTTTTCAGTATTCAACATTCAATGGAAAAGTGTTAAATTAATAATAATTGTTCGAGAGCTCATTGGTGACACCCTTCAGAGAGGAAAAACTGAAGCTGTGGAACTACGCTCAGTTTACAAAGTTTTATCTGAAAAGACATACAGAAGGTGAGTGAGCTGTATGCCTAACAAACAGAAATGTGTCATCCAGCATGTGGCAGGAATCTGTGGTCTTTTTCCAGAGAGTCTGGAAAAATACTTTCATGGTTTCCATACCTCTGGATCAGCAGCCCTTCTTTCCTGGCTTCATCAAATTGGTCTTGATGTCAGGCCTGCACAGATGTTCCATGCAAAATAGAGACCAGCAGTTTGAACACAGGGCCATTTCCTATCAAGTAGGGAACCACCTCTGTTCTTCAGCCAGGAGCATTCTTCTGCCTGTGCTTGCTGCACTCAATATGATTACATGCTCAACAGAAAAATGAGTGAGCTAGAAAAATAATGAACATGACAGGGCAGTGAACATCTTGTTCATATACATAAGTTTTGTAAGTTTCTTTTCCTAGATACAAATCACTGCCATTAGTTCTGTCTTTTCACTAGGCTACCCTTTTTACAATTTTTTTCAAGTCTTTTGAGAGATGACTTGAATAGCAAAATTGAAAATGTGGGGCCACCTTGTAAAGAAGGAAACCACCAACAGCACTGTCTGACTACAGGGACTTCATTAATTTTGATGTTGGTGTCCATGTCTAAAACTGTTGAATTTCCTTCTTTTTATTGGTATCTGGGATACGGGAGATACACTGGATAATCTTGTGTTACAGCCATGACCTTAATAGGCTTACACACATAGCAGCCAACAAAATGGTTAACAAGCATCTTTTCTGGGGGCCCCAGCCTATACTGAGATGAAGGAGAATGAATTTGTGAATAAGTCAGGAATACAGGGACTGTGATCAGCTATATAGAACTTTGGTCCTCTTGAAGGATATGAAATCACTTTTTGCCTAATGACATGTGCTCTGGAATTAGAAACACCAGAATATATTGTTAACTCTGTGACACTGTTTTTGAAGGTCTTACAACACTTTGTTTTGGTTTGGTTTTTTTTCTCTTCGCATTAGCAGCTTAAAAAATTTGTGAGATGTTTTGGAAAAGTGGTATTTTTGAAACTGTAATGTAATTGCTGGGAGTTCAGCTAATTTTTTCCTAACTCAGGTCTCAGGAGTGAATGTAAAAAGCATATTTTCATTGTATTTGAACCACTGTGGATCAGATTCTCAGGAAGTTCAGGCCAATTATTATCCTCAGATCTTCTCAGACCCCTCTTACCCATGGGGAAATAAATCCTTTCTCATCCATTCCTCTTCCCTGTGGCATGTAATGTTGCAATCCCTAATGTTCTAGCTTTCTAACCTTGTGACCCAAAAAGCCTGTGATGCCCCTAGTCATAGGAAAAGTGAGAGTAACTGGTATGCCATAGACTACCTAAGGATTTTGGCTGTAACAAGGAATATCTGAGTTAAACTATAACAAGCTTCTCTTAGCCCCAGCAGCTGCTCTTCTTTCCCAGGTCTCTCTAACCCATTCTTTCCCAGCTCTCAGATACACTCTGCAGGTTTGCATCTTTAATTTGGCTGCAGGCCCACGGATGCAGAAGAGTAAACTGCGAAAAGCTGAACTGTCTGACCATGTTTTACTTTGCTTTTGCAAGTCATGCTGTTGGTTAAAATACAGCATATGAAAGCCATGGCCATCTTCACGCCTTAGCCTGCTTGGCCTGAAAACCAAAGTGCCTCATTGCATTTTATGCAAAAAGGAAAAAAATGAGAGTGCTGGACAATTTTCTGTCCAGGGAGGTGAGCAGTGGATGAATGCATGGACTATTCACTGCAGCACTGAGAAACCTTTCAGAGACTGAGAGCAATGACAAGTGTGCAGCTGGGGCTGCAGCCCCAGAGCTGCCAGCCCGAGGCTGGGTGTCACCATGTGCTGCAGCCTTTCTGTCCTGTCGGGCCCATCCCTGACCTTGGCTGCTCCTGCAGGTACAGAGAGCTGGTTGTGACCATTATTTGTTGTGTGCAGGTGTCCAGGAAGCTGTGGTGACCTGTCTGAACAAACAAACTAGGGAGATTGCAGACGAAACACTGTGTGTTAGCAGCCGTCGTCCTCCACAGCTGCTGAAGTCCTGTAGCCTGGACCCCTGCCCCCCAAGGTAGGCATCATTTTAAGTGACCCCAAACTCTATTGCTTTTCAGTCTGGAGGAACACTGCCTCAAGCATTCCTTTCTTAGACTGCAGGGGCTTACACCCTCTTCCTGCTGCAATCATATTGACCAGGAAGTACAAAGCAGCAGCAAGACCAAAAGGCAAACTTCAGACTGGTTTGCCTTTTTTTCAAGTCCTTCAAGTAAACAGTTCATGGATTGGCTTAACTTTACCCAGAGTTTTGTCAAGTTTAAAGAAACTTCTCCAACTTCTCCTCTCAGAAAAGGTTTTGCAGAACCTGCTTGCCCCTGGCCTCATGCAGTTTCCACAGTCATGACCCTAAAACAGCAGATCTTTCTCGGCAGATATTCACATCTGCACCCTCAACAACAGAAAATAGACTTTATGACATTGTTGTGGTTTATTTGAATAGGGCCTGTCAAGTCTATAGGATGTACTATGTACACACTGTCTTTTCTCCCAGCTGTACACAGGTGCATTTGCTCCACTGTGACACTGCAGCAGATTTTAAATACATTGACGTACAGCTTTGGACTATTTAAAACACTCAGGGCTGTCCAGGTGGTAGATATACCTAAGAGCATTTATTGATAGGTGCATGTATGATTTATAAGACAACAGGCTACAGAGAGGTGTGTTGTTATGAATAATAGTAGATTTGGGATACACAGAGAAGGGTCACACTAAAAATCAAAGATGGCCAGCATGAAATAACAATAAGGACATAAAAAACAGTTTGGTTGGTAATCAGGATTTTGAATTTGTGACAAGCAGATGCAAATAGATTGAAATTTCTTTACCAAAGCATTACAAGTATTGCTTATGATGATACTGCAACACTAACTTTGTTAAATTATCTTTATTACTGAAAATAACACAGAAATATTATATGAATGTTTGAAAATTACTTGGTAGGTGGAACTCTTGTGGGTAATTCATAGCTGCATCATTGCTGCTGTGAGTGCATGGTAGAAGATTGAACAGCCACCAATTCTGACATAAAAAATAAGTATACTCAGTAGTTAAGAAAAAACAAAACACAGTCCTGTAGGCCAGTTTTTATGTGACTTTTGTTACAAAATTAATCTGAGTAATTGCATGAATACTCCTCGAATTAATCTGCATGATTATCCGTATCGCCCTGGTAACCTTGCTACCAGAGTGGACCTACTTTAAAGCAGCCATAGGTATGCATTTCCCTCCATGAATTACAAGAGGATCATTCTATAGGTGAGAATCAGCTTGTGAAGCAAAGGTGAAAGGGGATTGCTGCAGAGGGGGAAGACTAAGCAGCTTTAATCCACCCCTGGGGCTGCAACTGAGAAGAGGGGAAATGACTCTCTCCCCTGCATATACAACTTCTCTCCTGAAGCCCCCTCGGTCTGAAGGAAATTGCCTGTCTGCAGGCCCGGGATGAAGAACAGCATGTATTCTGCAAAACTGCTCCTTGGGTCAGAGCAAGCAGGCCTGCAGACTGCAGGCAGCGTGGCTAATGGAAAGAGCGGCAACAAGGCAAATGGATGTGTCTCCCAGGCAGGCTGTGGTGGGATAATAACCTTATTTCCTTCACGTTTCTGAAGTGCTGCACCTAGCAATGTCACAATGTTAAATACAACGGTATATTAATGAAAGAGTGTATAAAAACTCTTGCTTTATAATCAGTATTTACACCCACTCTAATACTTTTTTTTAAAGGCAAAAATAAAGGATTATTTATTCAAATTGAAATTTTCTCCTTGTTTAAATAGTAAGATACTTCAGAATTCTAATTCAAGAAATTTTGATCCAGGAGTCTGATGAAAATTTATGCTAAAATCATGTCTTTATGTATGCTGATGAAGGCATTTCTACCCACTGACAAGTCCAAAAATTATAATGCACTGTGGCTGTGAACTTAGATCTCTTCTACAGGAGTTTCCAAAATCTGTGAACCACTGATACTTCCCAGAGCTCTTGCTGATGACTTATAGAGAGAGAGCTGGCTGGTTTCATAGTGCTGGCTCTTCTCTCTGTTTTCCAGCTGCTTAAGTGCATTAACAGAAGCTAAAATTATAAAAACCACTTTCCTAAAATATTCTTGATGTATAAGTGACTGCTGGAGTATGCAGTTGTTGTGGGTAGAGGAGGCATTCCACTGAAAAGACAACTGAGATGGTGATGAATGTCTAGGTAAGCAAGGAGACATTCTCCACAGCATGAAGAAAAGGCTGAGAAGCCTTGCCCAAGAGAATAAAAATTTTCTCCTTATATATTTAGAGAAATTATCTCAGTGACATTTCTTGAATCTAAGCAGTCCAGCATGCTTAGAATTTAATGATTATGTCTAAAATCTAGTACAGTTAAAGATCCTGCTTAGCTATAGAGGGAGAACATTTATATGCTAGATTTAAACGCAAAGCTTGATGCTGCTTCTGCTGTGGGCGTTTTTGGTTACATGGGAGGCTACTCTGTAGCCTCTCAAAGGGCTAGTTGTGTAAGATGCAAACAACTGTTTTAGCTGTTTTACTACAGATAGACAAAAGCACTGAACTACAGAATCTCATCAGCCTTTCTGGAGGGTCAGAAAGACCTCAAGAAAGATATTGTAAAAGTAGTCGGCGAAGAGTAATTTCATTCTGGTTTTGATCTGTCTTTTTTCTTTTGGACGCTTTAGAAGAATGATACTAAAAGTATCTGCACAGTAACTGGGTTACTGTTCATTTTGTTCCTTACTGAAAATAGATGTGTATAGATTAGAAAACTTCCTTATTCACTTAATACCTGAAATTAACCTATGGTGTCATCAACCTTTTCAGTCTGTAATTGCCCTGGTCTGTCTTGGAACAGAATATGGTAAAAGGTAGAATATACTGGCAATATACTTCACATTTATGGAAACACTGAGAGGTTATGGTGCTTGTACAGCAGCTGAGAATGCTTTGAAATTTTCTTTGGAATTCTGGCTTAATATCTTAGCACATTACTATTCTCAGTACATGGAAGAGAGACAAAAACTAAACCACAGAAATCTGTCTTCAGATACTCACAGCTGTATGGAGTCAGAAAATCCCATACTTAAAATTCTTACAGAAGGAAGATTAAGAATCAGGAAGAGCTGCACACAAAAAATTGGAAGATTTCCTCCATATTCAAATCCCAATGGAGTCTCCCAGGGTTTCAGATTTTGTTGAGAATTTTTTGCTTATTGCTTCAAGAACAATAGCAGAAAAAGAGTCCAGACCCTCTTCTCCGGGAAAGCACTGTAACAAAATTTCCCATTTTGAACTGAATTAAGAAAATGGAAAACACTGCAGAGCTGATTGCTAAGTTGGGAGCTAATAACAGACTTTCAACACAATGGCTGCAGAGTAAAATTTGTTGTCATTAACTTAGTTTAATATTTCTAGAATAAGCATGTAGCTTGTTTTTATGTACTAGGAGAGCCGGCATGCTTTCTACAGGAAAGAGAGAATGAAGACTATGACAATTTTAATTCAGTCATTCAGTTACTTAATTTGTGTCAGTCAAGCTGTACCACTTGAAGAATTACATAGCAATAATTGAGCAGAGCACAGTCTTCCAAAAGTAAACTCAGAATAGCTGTTCAGTGTCTAGAAATTTCTTCTCTAAGTGAAAAAAACAAAAGGGAAGATCACTCAGTTTTGCTAATTGCTATGTTAGTATTCTAAACTACCAAAAAACCCAATTAGAAGAGCCCTGTTTCAATGTTAGTTTGGCTGTTTTCAGCAACAAGATGACACATCCAAAATGTCTTTTCCTCAGCCTCCACAGCCTGAATTACAGAGGCAGTCATCATCTAGTCAGATATAATTACTCTTGTTTATAAGAGCAACAGCATGAGCACCTCATGGTGAGCAAGTAAGCTCTACCAAAGGGGTGAAAGAGAATGTCGTAATGTCGTAACTCTGTTATTAATTATAACTGCTCAATAATTTGGTCAATGCGTGTTGAAAAGTTTTGGTAAACATGTATGGAGTAGAGAAGAGAGAATCAAAGCAATGAAAACCAGATGGCTGAAAATGGAGGAAATTACAGGCAATTTTTACAGCTTTGTTCATGAATATTTTCAAAACTGAACTTTTATTTCTGTGCAACAAAGAACAGCTGAATTCTACAAAATGAAGAGGAAAAAAAAAAAAGAAGAGAAGAAAAAGCAGATGGTTCTAGGAATAGCACAAAATTTCACCCCAGCACTCTCCCTTTACCACTTCAACCCTCCGTGGTTTGCAAGAAAAGACAGGAAACCATCTGAGTAGTTCTGATACCTAACCAAAAGGGCAAACGTTGCCTGAGTTAGCCTGGGCTCTGCCTCATTGCCTAATTTTTTTTTTTTCTGTTTCTTTTTCTTTTCTTCTGTGTCGGCCTGATTTGTGTTTGTGTGATGAATCACCTGTTCTTATTTTAATGTTTATTTGCCAAACGTGGTCTTGTCATCTGTTTTGCTCTATTTCCCAGCTGAAGTTAAACTACAAAGGATTAAAAAAATCAACATGTTTTTCAAGGCATTAGATTGGTGATAGGCCAGACAGTGTAAGGCATGCTGCCATCAACAATCTGAAATTAATTCAATATGGGTGAAAGGCCAGAGCTTTCCCTAATCCATTAAAGGTGACCTATGTGTGGGAGGGTGTCAATACAGATGTGTTTTTCATTGGTGGGGGGAAGTATTAGAGCATCTCTATCTAGTTCATGAAAAAGGTTAAAAGGTCTGCAAGTCATCATACTACAGATACTGCTCTACAGCCTTACTGGAAGGCAATACCAGTTCTTGTTATTATCAAAAACTACCAGTTCTTGCATTTGGGGTTTTTTTCAGAGTTGTAAGTCAGAATTAGCATTAATGAGGCAAAGATGGTATTACTGTCTCTTTGTGACACAGACAGGTTTTCAAATCCTCACAAACAAGTGATGTATTTTTTTTAAATGGGATGCATTTAGGTCTATTTTTAGCTGAAGCACATTGAGAATGGCTTTGAGAGCCTCTTAAGATGTAGCCCACAGAGCCTCCAGGGATCACAGACCACAGCTTGGACTGTGGTGGAAGAGGTTGGAGAATCAGACATTAGAAGGAATATGCTGTCACAGAGGGCAGATTCAGTGTGAGAAACATCTTAGACTGAAGCTGTGGACTTGGTGAGGGAACCATAAGGGAATTTATTCCCTAGCTTTACTATGCTAAACACAGGCCTATACAGGGACATCTAAACAAGCTGCCCTCCCTGTCATGCTCTTAACTTGGATTACCTGCATGACTACCCCCATCACTGTAATACATCCCCGGCCTTAAAACAGATTAATCTGTGACCTAAAAACATTTATCTTCTCTCCCCTTTTCTATAATCTAATATCATATCATATCATAATATAATAATAACCCTTTCTGGCTTTCAAGAGATTGTCCAAGATGTGTCTGGCAGCCTGCCCTTCCCCTTTCTCTCCAGTTGTTCTCTCTTGCTCCTCAGTGTCCTTTGCTCAGCTCAGTGAAGTCCCCAGGGAGACTCTTTTCAGCCATGTGTGTCACATCAAAATGTGAAGCAAGGCAGCCTGCAAGTTCAGAGGGTCAGAGGAACTCTGGAGCCTCCATCACACCCTGCCTCCAGCTCTTCTAGTTTAAAATTTCAGAGGTCTTCCCCCATTTTGCTTTAAATATGATGGTTCCTTCATTAGATAGGATTACATTAAGAGACATTTTTCTTCATTTCAGCTTCTATTCCCATCAGACTACTATCTCCATAAAATATTAGAGTGCAATTACAAATTTATTTTTAGTAACTTCTACCATATATCCGTCTTACTTTGAGTGATAAATCACACTTCTTCATCAGAATACTTAGATTATTTTCCTCTACACAGATATCCAGTTCACTAATTTCTCCAAGTTAGTCCACCGTTGTATTGAAAGAATTTTGTCATGTCCTAACACAGTTTTGTTCTAGCTTGGTTTGTGATGAGTATTAGCTTTAATTTGTGCTAGGGACTTACTGAGTTCCTCTGCAGAGCAGACTACTCTTCTTTTTCTTCCTGGCACAGTCAATTTTCTGGGTTTCATCACCTCAATACAGTCCACTTCTCCTAACCTTTCTCTTCACTGATGCTAGAATTTAGAATCCACTGCAACTTGGTATTTTTCAGTATTTTGAACAAATACCATCTCACTCCAGTGTTTCATATGTTAGCTTCTACTCTTCATTTTTTTCTCTGAATTTATTCTCAGGCTTCTTGAGTATTAATTTACTGCTTCAGCAGCAGGATTTCATTCCCCAAAGAAGCTTTCCCAAGAGCAGCAAAAAAATGGCCTGTCTTTCCTTTTTTGCCAAAAATTAAGTCAAACATTTTGTAGCATAATGAACAGGACTAACTTTGTCGCTTCAGCATTAACATATGAAACAAGCTACAGGATCTTATAAATTGTTGATTTTACAATCGTCACTTCCTTTAAAAAGGGGTGAACTGAACAGCACCATTATATCTTCCACTTACAGTACTGCTGAAGTAATTTTTAAGAGTCTGAGGAATACCTAGTACTTTCAAACCAATAAACCTTTATGAAAGAAAAGATAAGACACGCAAAAAAATTAAAATATGGCTAATTCTTGAAAATATATTGTATGGTTCTGTAACATAGTTAAAATACATTGTATGGTTCTGTAACATTGTTACTCATCAGAAAGATTCACACGTTAAATAAATGGACAAGGTGCCCTCACTTCCATTCAGTTTGGAGTGAATTAAGTACCTATTAAAGGAGCCAGACTGATGAAATTATGAATTCTCCATCTGCCAAGTAGGTCTGTCACATCTCCAGAAGCACAGCAAGACCTATTTGTGCCCATGAAAATATCCATCTTCAGTGTGCATTTAGCCATTAGAATTGTGACTAAGCTGATGCATTGTATATTCTAGCCAGCTGTTTGTAGTCCATTCACAGCTTTGGCAGACACTTGGAGCACTCAGACAGAGTTCTGCACATCTAACTACCACCCAATGGATCCACAGATTTGTTAACTGTATTGTATGGAAGTGTGTTTGCTTGTTTAATTGTAATGCTTACATTGTTCAGGTCTGAACAAAGATTTTCAGGTACATAAGACAAGTACATTTCCCTTCCCATGAGGAAGCAAACTGCATTGTCTTAAGTCACTATTTTCTGCAAGATCTAAGAGGCCAGTTTCTCACTCAGGAAAATTTGGAGAAGTGCATTAAGTTGCCATTCTGGAGTATGTGGATTCTGCACACAAATCTGTGTAGATATAGCAATTAGGATGCAGATATGATGTGTTTTAATACCTTTAAATTTGCCTAACTTTTATGATTTGCATAACTTTTATGATACCATCACTTTGAATAAAATTTTTCTTTCCACTGAGTCAGAATCACTCAATACTTCCATGAATCTGACTAGTTTAACATAGTTAACCCATAGGTTTGTGGCTATAACATGAGTTTAGAGACTCCCCACTCTAAATGAGGGGCACCTGTACGTTTTGGTCTCTAAATGGCAATGTGAAAAAAAGCTTCTTTTAATAGAAAAGAGTGAGTGAACTACTAAATATATTATTGGTCACAGTTTCAGGATCTCTACATATAAAATAAAAAGGACTAGAATCATAGAATGGTTTGGAAAGAACCTTAAAGATCATGTATTTCCAACAGCCCTGTCATGGGCATGGACATCTTCCACTAGACCAAGCTGTGCAGGGTCCCATCTAACCTGGCCTTGAACACCTACAAGGATTATGCTTCCACAATTTCTCTGGGAAAGCTGGGTGAGTGTCTCACCACCCTCACAGTAAAGACTTTATTCCTAATATGAAATCTAAATCTACTCTCAGTTTGAAGCCTTTCACCTTTGTCCTGTCAGTACATGCTCTTGTAAACAGTCTCTCCATCTTTCTTGTAGGCTCCCTTAATGTACTTGGAAGGCGGCTATTAGGTCACTCCAAAGCCCTCTCTTATCCTGGCTGAATATTCCCAATCCTCTCAGCCTTTCCTCACAGGAGAATTTTTGCATCCCTCCGATCATCTTCATGACCTTCTCTGGACATGTTCCAACAGGTCCATGTCCTTCCTGTGCTGGATGCAGGTGGGGTCTCAGCAGAGCAGAGCAGAGGGGCAGAATCCCCTCCCTGGCCCTGCTGCCCACCCTGCTCTGGATGCAGCCCAGGACACGTTTGGCTCTCTGGGCTGGCAGTGCCCATGGCTGGGTCATGTCCAGCCTCTCACCCACCAGCACCCCCAAGTCCTTCTGGGCTGGGCTGCTCTCCATCTGTTCATTCACCACCCTGTGTTGACACCAGGGGCTTCCTTGACCCTGCATGAGATTCCCATAGACCCATATTTTGATCTTTTCCAGGCTGTTCACAAAAAGTAAAAAATCTAAATATAAAATATAAATATAAAATTCAGTGTAAAATACAGGTTCTGGATGCACCCTTGGAACAAAATTTTTGTACTGCCTTTTTTGCACTATATTGCCAGGACATTGAAGGGAACTCAGAGCAGAATATGGAATGTAAGCAGACATTTTGAGTTTCCTGAGTTCAATCACAATACCATATAGCTATATAGATATATTCTTAAGTTCTTTCCCCTATTTAAAAAAACCTAGAGAAACATTGTGTATGCTTTAATTTGAGAGACAGTCTGTTTGTATCTTCTTCCTTGGTTAAATAGTTCAGGAATAGTTCATCCTGTTGAAAATATTTTCCCTGTAATGCTGCCAGCCAGGTCACAAGAAGCTCGTGTTATCTGCTGCTTTTGCGGCAGTACTGCTCATAAAACTTGGATTTCCTAGAGAATTACTGAAACCCAGTCACTGTTATCTGAACACTCTTTCATTCATGAATATACTTGCTTTGTCCATTCAATCTAGTGACATCTTTACTTCTTTCCTGCCCTTATTATTTCAGGAAAGGCTTCTTTTGATTTAGGGAGAGTCTTGTTAGTCTGTAGGGCAAAATCACATGGTTCATGAATATTGACCTTTCAATTTGTGAAGTCAGGCTTTTTGGATATTACTTCTGTGCCATCTACCTCCATATGTAATTTTTTTAAAGTTTTGCTTTAGAAGAAATTTCAGATTAAAAATTGTCAGCTGACTGCACATCTTTCTCACCTGCTGAGCTGCTTCTTTGTTTGTCTTCTGGTGTCTGTAAGCTTACTGATGTCTTTCTCAGGAATAGCTGGGTTTTTTAATATTCTCCTTATGTTGTGAAGGTAGGCCTGAAGAAAAGGTGGCTTATGACATAGTCCTGCATGGAAAGCACCAGTGTGGAAAGAGCTAGGGAGCTTTCAACATAAAGCACTGCCTGTTGTGATTTAAGCCCAGATGGCAGCTCAGCATCACAAAGATTTGCACTCACACCCTCACACCTCAGTGGAGTGGGAAGGAAAATCAAAACTAAAACTTGTAGGTTGAGCGAGTAAGATTTTAATAATTGAAACATAAATAACATATAATAATTACAGTAGATAATGAAAATGAGAATGATAACAAGAATGATAACAAGAAAGGAAGAAAAACAAGGAAGAACAAGAGATGCACAATACTATTGCTCACCTTCTGACAAATGCTCAGCCCCATCTCTACACCCCAAACAACCCCCCTTCAGGTAACTTCTCCAGTTTATATATCAGGCATGACATCCTGCAGTGTCCAATATCCATTTGGCTGCTTTGGGTCACCTGTCCTGGCTATTCTCCTTCACAGTATTTTTTTCTGATCCTCCTCATTGGCAGAGCACAAGACTTAAAAAAAGTCCTTAACTTAGTATAAACACTACTTAGCAGCAAACAAAATATCAGTGTGTTATCAACATTATTCTCACACTGAATCCAACCAACTATAGAGAAGGAATTAACTCTACCTGAGCAGAAACCAGGAAATTTTTCCTTTGCTTTCTTGTGAAAGAATCATGTAGACTGATCTAAATTAGTGGTCCTAAATCATAGATCATAAATTAGTGGTTCTTGTGTTTCTGCATTGCTTGCATGTAGGTTTAGGGCAATGTACATTAGCCCAAACTCACCCTGGTGTAGTTCCCAGTGTGTTTCCTCCATGGATTCCTCATTCAGCTTCTGCCACCTCCTGTTACAAGTTCCACTTGTGCAATCTGTGTTCTATTCCTCAAACCTCCCAATATTATTTCTTAACCAGGTTTCCCCCTTTACAATGATTTACTCTTTTCCTTACCTGTTAACTGTTTCATTCTTGAAAGAGCTACCAAGCATCTATTTTCATTTCTATCTCACGTAATAAACTAAACAACACCCTTGTAACAAGTCGCTGCTTTAAGCAAAAGCCAAATCTAAACTGGTATTCATTCACCTTTTAAACCTAACCTGGTCTGTGTGGTTATATTAAAGACTGCCATTGCTATCAATTATCTCAGTGCTGAAGTAACCAACCAGAATAAAAGTCTTATGTGAGGCGCTTTTCAGTACACCATATGTCTGCTAATTCCTCAAACAAGCTCCCTGCCAAACCAGTTCACTTACCTGAAACTGCCTTTTCATGTTCCTGTGTGGTTCATGAAATCTGTATCTGCAAAAGTCCCCAAAAAGACCCGCTACACAACCTCCCACTGTTCAAAACGTTGACAGCAGAACACAAACTCTCTTTTCTGTCCTCCCTGAATAGCTGATGTTCTGTACCTTGGACTCAAGGGACAGCAAGACTTTTTAAAGTGCAGAACCTTATAAATATTGCTTGAAGCATGTCATAAGGTTACCCTAGCAATCAGAATTGTCAGCTACAGAGTTGCTTTTACCGTCTGTACTTGGTGGCTTTTGAGTTCCTTCCCTGTGTTCCTCTGTTTGGCTCTGTTATGTAAATACTGGCCCCCTGCCACAATCAGCTATAATGAGCTGCAATGTTAATTGATATGGTAAGTTTACAGAGTGCAGGCCACTTCTGTCACCTACCAGAGCACTTTCCTTGAGCCTTTGATCTGCTTATTTGTGTTGTCTGCATATCGTTAATGGACTTCCTTCACTTCGAGGAAGACACTTTCTGAAGAAACACCTCGTTCTCCCTTGAGCACAACAGTCTCCTGAAACCTTTCCTGCCTGTTCAGTTTCCTTGTCACAGTAGAGACACTGTGCAATGGATATGGTCTGTACAATGGATTTTGTGAGGCTGGCACTGACAACTTTAAGTATGAATTATTTTTTCTGCTTTTTCTGGCAATCATTTAAAAGTACTTTCATTGTATTTTCATTTTTTATATTTTAATGAGCATTGTTTTTTTCAGAGCTTAGTTAAATCTCACTTTTCTTCTGAAGTATGTGTGTATTGTATGTGTATTTGTAATGTTTGATCTACTACAAATTGAACCACAGCAGTAGGGAAATCCCTTCCTAGAGAAATCAGATCTGTGTTTGAACACCAGGGTTGAGGTCTGTGCTCTCATGCTTCATTTCAAAGGAGCAGTCAGATTTTACTGTCAGTGATTTAACATCTGGATGAAAAATAACTTGTAGTTAAAGTCTTGTGTTTTGTGCCACCTTCTTTGAGACTTCTTTGATTATAAAGTCAAGAACTGACTTGGGAGTTCTTATCTCAGTCCTGTAGCTTCACTGGAAGAAACTATGCCGCCCAAATGGAATGGATAGTATATTTTCCTGCTCTTCAGAGCTTAAGACCACATTCTGACATGGTATTTAAGATGTGATACTGAGCATATTTACTCAATCAAAGATATATCTGTTAAATGAGCCTTAAGAAAGTCTTTCACACCTGAAGCAGGAAACTTTGCTACAAACACTGTCCTGCGTTCATTAGGGAAAAGGAAGGGAGGGAGATTTGGGCTACGAGCAGACCTGTCTGTCTTCATGGCCAAAGGGAGAATGCACAGGTTGACAGAGTACTGGAAGAAGCCAGTATTGATATAATATGTGATTTACTCAGCCTGTTGTATGCACATATACACAGCTGCCTCACAGCCCTTGTGCACTGAGGAATGTCTTTATGCAGGCAGGTGACAGATGTTAAGTCAGATGCTTCCAGGCAAACCTTGCTCTGCACTGATGAATGTTTATTTTAGAAATAAGAAGAGCTCTTTTGTATAATTTTCATATGGTTTAACCACATAAAAATGGCAATAATTTCATTTTTTTAACTAGTTTGGGAGGTCTTTGTCTAGAAAAGTGTTTACCTTTCCTTTGCAATGTTCAATTGTTTTGGCACTGGTAGAAGGGACTCTGTCAGCGTTAAACCACATCCCTAGATAATTTTCTTATAACATCTAACACCTTAGAATGATTTGGGGTTTACCATATATTTTGTGCATATGGGAACTAATCCAAAGTTGTCACCCACATAGAGCTTTGGATCAAGACTACAAGTTCTACCTACATCATTTACTTTTTCCAGACTGATTATGGGCATTGAGAGAGTGTTTTGTTCTGAAGGCTTGTAGCCCTACTGGGGCAACAACTAATTCTAGCATCTTGTCCTGCCATGAGTAGCTGCTTACTAGCCAGTGCCACTTTCTGATCTCTCTAGCTAGCAGAAGTATTGTCCATCTCCAGTTCTTGTGGCAGTGAGAAGGACATTTCAAAACTGAGGCAACGGTGCACTATTGTCCCTGTTCATGATGCAATAGCGCCTTGAGGCTCCCGTCAAGCTGAGACTCCCATTGTGCTAGTTGGCAGAGAAAGAATGACATAACATCTCTGCTGTAAGGTTACTGCCTAAGCAGGCAGCATGGACAAGGCACGGTGGGGGAAAGCTGGGGAGGGGGGGTAAACCCACACAAAAGTATTGTTGTGATTTTGTGAATATGAAGTTGAGACACAGGTGGGAGAATGGTACGATCCAGCCCAGTACAATTCCCTTTGGACTTAGAGGGAATATAACCATACTCACAGGGTAGCCCATGTTTCAGCAGCTCTGGTGTCACTCATCTCTGGAGTTCGGCAAAGAACCAGGAACAAGATCCTGTTCTCTTGATCCTCCAGTTCTTCACCTGAACTGCTGCAGTACAATATGATATTGATACCTTTTTTTTTTCCTATTGAAAGAAAGAAGGAAAGTTCCTTTCTAATTAAAAATTAAATGTTTAGACCTTTACAAGTGTGCATGTTCATGTCACATGATGGAATTTTTAAAATAGTCTTAAGCTGATAACAAATGCCCAAGTTTAATTCAAAGACCACAGGAAAGATTTTGTTAACTATGTCAAGATCATTTCCCTACTGCAAATGGCATAGTTAAACTGTTTTTTGAGAGAATCTCTAACATTTTTACATTTACATTCATAGTACAGAATAATCGTTCTGCTTTGGTAACCACAGATTATTGAGCCTTCTTTGGCCATTGGAGCTTCAAAGTTGTTCTCTTTCTTTTATTCAGGGGAGCTGTGAATATTTACATTTTAAAATGCACTGACCATGATAATTGCAGGAACTCTTTGTTGACGTGGAATTAAGCATATGTATAAGCATTCCTTAGATAACCCTAATTTACTTAATGAGAATGTTCCAGAAAATAGCATTTTATTATTGGTCCTTTAGTAATTAGACTTATAATTCATAAAAGTGATGGTAGATCAGATTGTTAGTCCAATTCATAATATATATTGGCGGATAAATTTCCCAGCTGGTGTTTTTCTGTTCATAAGATCTGTCCATTACTAATTCAATTGTTAGTTTCTAGTTCCTGGAAATGCAAGAAATGCTGTGTTTTGATTCACTGGGGTTTTCATTAAATTTTGTCTAATTTTTAGACTACACCCTTCCCTTATCATTGTGTATAAGAGAAACTAAAGGAAAACCATTGCTTTGAGCAGTCACATCTGGTACTTCTGAAACTACTTCAGAAACTACTGAGTCTGCCTATCTTCACCTGCATTGTATGTCCAATATAGTTGACCAACTCTAAAAAAACTACTAAGATATCCTTATGGAAGAAGAAAATAATTCATTTGGAAAGTTAAAGGTTTCTGTGATCAGTTTTGGTTTTGAAATTTTGATGATACTTGAAAGAAGCTGTATTTTAAGACCATCCTCTGCTCCCTAAATATTTCCAGTAGAAACCTGTTTTCTTCCATGTTCATTTGGAAATGCTCACATACGTGTGATACATGTGATACATGTATCAGGGATACATATATCACTGACGTATATTCATTTCAACACATCCAGCCCTATGAATTGCCTCTTTCCTCTTACATTCCTCTTTGCTAGCCATCTCTAAATGTCTCAGTGGTTTTGAATTTATATAGTATTTGTTCAATCAGTTCAAATATTCAATGTCTTTTATGTAAATCAATAGTTATGTGTCTATATCCTGAAGAGGATGAAAACGTTTGGAAATCTGTTTCATATTAAATACAGTTGTTGAAATATTTTTAAACTCTAGTTTGGGCTTACATACATAAACACTACTTAGACATTTAGGAGGTGGAGATGGACAACTGATGAACTGATAGACCTAGAGCTAGGACAAGCCAGGGGTTTAGTAGCACAAATGCACCAAAGTCCTCCTGTATGATAAGTTCTAAAAATTCCTCTGTTATTCCTCTGTTACCACATGTTAGTACAGCTTTGGGCAGTAGTGAAAGAAAAAGGAGAAAGGATAAAATGTATGTTTTGGACCAAAACTATGCACTTCTTTCACCAGTTTCTGAAAAGTAGTATGGGAAGTACCAAACAGACGACTTTCAGCTGTTCTATAAACCAGCAAGTATGAAGATTGTTCCTAAAGCCTGTACCTTAACAGCAGCCACAGTCAGCTTACAAAGATACCAGTTCCACTTGTGCAAGGTTCCTTCAGCTTGATTCTGTAGCTACTCTTTTCAGCCTTTAGAGTGCAAGATTCTTTCCTACTTGAATTTTAATTCTGGTATTGACAGATGCACAATACATTCTCTTTTGTATGCTCTGTGCATTGGAAGAGTCAGTATGGCAAAAACACCCAGAAGAAAAAACAGAGGAATTCACAGCTAAGTACCACATGAACTAGGACAGGACCTATTTCAGTTAGTGTAATGTAGTACTCTACAGTAGGGGCAAAACAGCATTACTACAGAAAAACAGCATTATGTATATATTTTTAAGATTACTATCTCCAACAGGATAAGTAGTCTAGAAACTAACTGGTAAATTTAGTAGGATAATATTAATTCAAAGTGTTGCAAGCAGCTTTAGCTGTTATAAAATAATTCTACAGCCCAGTAATTCTATAAGGTTATCACTGGTTTTCTCTGTGCTTCTTAGGATGTTGAAATTCATGTATGTCATTTATGGGTTCAGTTATTTGCACATCCATACTCCACTTTACACATCTGCTTTACTCTACATTCTTTACTTTCCATCTGTGAAAGCCCATAAAAGTCACTTGGGACTATGAAAGTACAAGGGTAAGAAGTATTTGACCTCACAGTTCGTGAGCTCCTCAAAGGAAACTCCTCTTTGCAGCTGGAAAGAATTGTGAAAAAAAACAATGTTAGTTATGGGAAGGGTAACAGATGCAACCTGCAACACTCAGAAATTTCAAACACTGGAAAAACAAATCCTTTCTCTTTATGGAAACACAGCATTTCTTTCTGGAAGAAGAAACAGACCTCCTCTTCTGAAGAAGCCAAGATGTCCAAAGGGTTTATGTGGCTTGTTAGCCACTGAGATGTGAATTGCCAACAGAAACATTTTGCACTTACACCAATAACAAACAAAATGTTGCTGGAGGCAACAGCTACTGCCAGCATTTGAAAAAAAGAGAAATTCTGGCAATTAACCATGTATCAAAATAGATTCTGAAGTAAGAAAATGCCTTCTTTTCACCACCTACTCAAACATCTTATTTTAGATTTCACCAAAACTGAAGGGGAGATGATATTTCCATTAATTCTGACAATTTCATGGGAAAATCTGTGAAGACCTCTCCCCCCAGATCATTCATATGGAGAACATACTCCAGCTTAGCTTAACTGGCTGCCATATGTTACTCCTTTTCCACTGATAATAGCTCCCAGTACATATGTACAGATTAGTGTCCTTCAGTGTATTATGGCCTGGAAAATGACCACGGGAACTTCAGTATGCAAAATGCATTTATTATTAGAAAGGGTTAAACAAATTGTTGTCATTGCTACTAACAGAACCAAGAATATTGTCTAAAAGCAAACTACAGCATCATTAGTGCTTACAGTGAGGCTCAGGATGGATCCTTTTATAAAATCAGAGAATGTCACCAGCAGATGGAGCACAGTAGGGGAGCAATGTGCCTTTGGTCCATCAGAATATCATCTAGGGAGGAAAAATATTTCTTACCTGCTAGCTGTTTAAATATGTTGAGGGTGTTACTTGAAAGGCAGGAAACATGCTCAAAAAATAAACTTATAAAATGAGAAGAGGTTAGAATTGTTCAGTGACTGTAGGATAGCACTATCTTCAATGATTATTTGAGTATTGTGTTTGCTAACGCAGTATGTTTTACATGCACCGAGCTATTTCCATTGACTGCAGATCTCAGAGCATCAGAGTGGGTTTTTTTCTGCTTCTTCCACAAAATCTGCTTCATTCTGCTAACATGCTTCATAACTTTTCTTCATTATCTGCCTCCATCCTGTTTGGAGCCTAAGGGTATCTTCCTCCATAATCACTCTCTTTAAGCTTCTGCCTGGACTTGCCTTCTTCAAAGATAGGCTCTCTGAGCCTTCCTTTTCCTGAATTTTTAATTTATTCTCTCAGCAATCAGTTTCAAGTATGTCATGCTGGAAATAAAGCTCTACTCTTCAGATTTAGAAAACACAGCACTATTTGGCTTTCATGCTTTCATTTTGGATGTGGGAGTATGTGCAGGTCAACACTGAGTTTTGCCTGAATTTGCTGGGGATGCTATTTTCTTGTATTTTCCTTCAGAATATAGGACTGATTTTTTGTGTATACATTTCTACATATCTCTGAAGAGCTTTCTAGCTGAGACATGAGTGGAAGGCCTAGTGTTTTAAGGAATTTTCTGTGTTTAGCTGACACAATTAGGGGTTGTACAGTTCAAATAGCAGAAATCTGGTTTTAAGGTGATGAACACTGAAATACAGTTATCAACAATCCTGTTGATGCAGGATTTACATAGCTAGTTCAGAGAAGATTTACTTCAGTGACAGGTGTTCATCCAGGGGTTAAAGATGATCCCCTGCTTTTCCGTTCATTTCCCTTGCAATTCCCATGATCCCATGCAATTCCCATTGCATCTCTCAAAGCTTTAGTACCTCCTATCTCAACAGCATAGAAAAGTCAGTCAGGAATACCAAAGAAACTAGTGCTCAGCATTTCAGTTCTACATTCTTTTAATTAAACTTCTGTTAATATCTTCCTTCATTTTTTGTTTAATATAGGGGAAGAAAACCAGTTAATTAAATCCACTCTGCTTTGAAATACATTGTCTATGTTCCTATAGACAAAGAAAAAAAAAAAAATCCTACTGTAGGCCACAAAACATTTCCTGGGATATTGCAGGCATCCCAGAGACCTGCAGTCCAAGAACTTCTGACAAGAGATGAAAATGCAGAACTGCAAATATTCATCTTAGCCTCATTCTCCAGCTACCAAAGTGACATTGATTGGAGAAGGAAAATTCCCTTTCATTACTGTTTCTTCATCTGTCATTAAAATAAGAGAAAAATTAAGGTTAATTTTTCTGTGCTTAAGATTTTCTCTGCTGACCCCTTCACAGATGGGAGATTGGGAATTGGAGCACTTGCAGTCTTACCTGTGGGGTTGGTTTGCAGACACGAGATGTCTTCTGTTCTCATCTACTATCAAGAGAGACCAACGAGACTGTGATTTTGGCAGATGAACTGTGCTCTAAACCCAAGCCATCCCTCGTGCAAGCCTGTAATCGCTTTGACTGCCCTCCCTCCTGGTATCCTACAGAATGGCAAGAGGTAAGAATTTATGTGTAACCTCATTTTATGACTGCCTGAAGTCCTCATTGCACACATTTCAGTGGTCAGAGGGCTGGAGCACCTCTGCTGTGAAGACAGGCGGGTCAGCTGCAGTAAAGAGGGCTCCAGGGAGAGCACAGAGCAGCCTTACCGTTCATCAAGTGTACCCACAAGAAAGCTGAAGAGGGACTTCTGACAAGGGCATGTAGCAATGGGGCAAAGAGCAACAGGTTTAAACTGAAAGAGGGTAGATTTAGCTTAGGTATTAGGAGAAAATGTTTTAGTGTGAGGGTCGTGAGGCACTGAAGCAGGTTGCTCAGGGGAGATGGTGGATGCCCCATTCCTGAAAGTGTTCGAGGCCAGGCTGGATGTAGCTTTGAGCAACCTGGTCTAATGGAAGCTATCTCTGCCTAGTGGAGGGCAGAGGGGGGATGGGGTGGGGTGGAACTAGAAGAACTTTTAGGTTCTTTCCAACACAAACTGTGCTATGATTCTATGGTTTTACTTTAGCCCATCAACAGGAATCATTCATCATTCTGACAAGCCATTAAAAAACTGCAAAGTGTGCATTTTTTGCTCTTAGAAAATGCATCTATGTTTCCAGAAGTAAATAATGACTGTAGATATTTCTAATGCAGAGTTATTGGAAAATCTTAACAGATGGCTATAGATTTCAAACAAAAATATCTGGAATATATTGGTCAGCTGCAGGGACTGGACTTGGGTGAGCTATGTGTAGGTTTCTAGGAATACTAAACTAGAAGGATTAAGGATAAAAGAGCCTTTAAAGCATTTTGAGTACTTCCTATGTTCTCAAATAACAATTTAGTTTACTACAAGATACATTCCTCATGCTTCAGATTAAGAAATGTATGTTAAACACTTCCCTTCGGGAGATGCATGGTTTATTACACTAATTATAACAATTCCTTGTCTACACAATGGGTCTGTCCAAGGCTTTCCATTTTTAGAAAGCACCCTGAAATTACTAATTTGCTGAAATCTGGTTGCAAATACTTGTGCAATTCAAAAGACTTAAAGATGCTTCTTTAAATGGTCGTAACACTACAGTTCTAGTAATACCACTGCAGGAAGAAAGGATCTTGCACTGTTATCAAGAATAAAGGAAAAATTTGCTGTGTGGTGTAGGTGTAAGCAAAACACCTGTTTAAAATCTTCATTTTTGGTGTGTAAAAGTCTTCATTCTATCCCATGTTTAAACTATTAGCATTTTGCATAGTTCTTATATATGCCTACTGAGCGTCCGCATATAAAATCTGGTCTTCACTTAACAGCCAGGGAGATATTAATGTACTCACCTGATGATCTTAGTTAGTCCATGAAGCTGGGAGAGCTTTGGGTTTGGGCAACCAATCCAGCAAAAACTATTTGTTCTGGTCTGATGGTCTGTCAAAGCTAGGTAATGAGCCTATGGCTTTAGTTCTCTGTTTAAAACAATTCAGTGATATTTCATGCTTTAATTTGTCTACTGATACTCACACACGTGTATGCACTTTGCTGTACTTTCAAAAATTTCTGAACTACAGGTGTAATAAATGCAAATAGCAAATAGTATTCCACTAGTTCATAACATAATAACAGAAGTCAAGCATTTTAAAGTTAGGATATGCTAGAAGGAGCACCTATGCTTGTCAAAGTCCTATAACTGGCCACAGTCCTTAGAGATAACAATTTTCTGTAAGTATATGTGAACAATCAGAAGAGATACATGTAATAGTATGTGAAAAAAATTTATTTTCTGCTAACAGTGACAATTAGCTATAGGCCACACTAGAACAATACCAAATTGTTTCTGCTAGAGCTATCTCCCAACAGATTATAACATCTTCCTCAGCAGCTTAAACATTCATACTTTCATCTGTCTAAAGTAACTTTTCCAGCTGCTCAAGAGCTCTCAAGTGCTGTCTCTTTGAAAGGTTTAGGAGACTTTAGTGATGAGGAAGCTAGACTAAGTATAAAAGCTTTAACAACTACGTTAATAAGAAATTAAAACAAACTGATCACAGATTTACACTTGTGGTAGCTGGTATCTTCTCTGGGTGAGAGAGAACCTGTGCTGTGATTCATTGCTATAATTCAATATAGTTGAACTACATTGAACTATAGCAATGCCTTACTTCCACAGACTTTTCAGGCTGAATATTTACTGTACTTACCTTTAACTGGAGGAAAACAACACAAAAAATGTGCTTCTCTACCTGCTGTCTTCTGCTTCTGTTCAGATGAGTACTGTGCCAAAAAAAACCCTCTAATCCATCAAAATCAATTTCCATTCTCCCATTTCTTAAGGATGTCTGTGTTCCTTCTTTGCAATACCATCATCTTTACAGATATTTCCACCCTGCAGGAAAGCCAGACCTTGCAGCTCAGTCTCATGCAGGTTTCCCATCTGAAAACCTTGTGGCTTGTGCATTACACTTAGGGATTTTTACAGCTGTTGGCTTCTGAGATATGGAAAGAAAACATTTGGAAAAGATGTGAGTGGCTGAGACAACTTCTGGAGGTGACCCCCAGTCATGAAGCAAAACTGCTGTAGATTGCTCCAGCAGAAGAAAACCTGCAGAAGGATTTCCTTCCTTGCAACACCTCCCAGCTCCCCAGGCTCCTCAGAGAATTCCCCCCCCACAGGGAGATGAAGGGCCCTTCAGGAAGGTGCCTCCCTCACCATAGGGAACATACTTTAAACTTCACCAACATGAAAGCATAAAATCTGTTCTCCACACAGCCTGATTTCAATATACTTCTTTGGCCTCATCAGTGGAGTTTGTGGTGCTTTTCAGAACAATCTCTCACACTGGTTTAATGCAAACACACACACACACACACACACAAAAAAAACCTCCAGAAGATTTAAACTCTAATTACCAGAGTTTTCTTTTCTAAGCCTTGTTTGTCTGTAAGGAAGGATTGTCTGAATTAAATGTCGTTCGAAGCCCCAGTATTTCTGGTAGATAAACACACAATAATTATCAGTGTTGTAACAGTAAAGACAATTTTTGAAACACCTTTTTACGTATTAGGGACTATTTATTTTTAAATATTTCTGTGTCTTAACTAAATGCATTAGAATCTTTACCATTTTCAATGGTGCTCTTCAGGAGCAGAGTTTAAGTTTTTATTTTAGAAGGTCCTATAAATATCTGTTCTGCATGCCTGAAATGGAAGACGTCCATTAGTAAATCTTCATCCACCTTTGTTTTATTACTGAATAAGTGCTATAGTCTCAGTTCCAACATTCTTTATTTGCTTGAGCGCTGTCTTTTCTTCAAAGATAACTAAAACAATGACTTTAAAACAAAGTCAGCATGGGAAAATCGGTAGTATTTTCTTATATTTTCCTTTCTATTTCTAATCTATACCATAAAATGTCTCTTCTAAATCTTCAAGTGTCAGGCCTTAAAAGAAACTAAGAGACCTTATGAGAAAAAAGTGTTTACTCCTTTTGCAGGTGCTTCATCTTACTGTGGAATCTTAGCAGAGAATTAATTTTTGACAGTAAGGGAAAACCTGTAATATTGTGGTATACCTTGAATAGAGAGCAGTGTAAAATTAAACCACATTGGAGACCATGGAAAGGGACCTGGGGGTCCTGGTCAGTGAGAAGCTGAACATGGGTCAGCAGTGCCCTGGCAGCCAGGAGGGCCAGTCCTGTCCTGGGGGACACCAGGCACAGCATGGCCAGCAGGCAAGGGAGGGGATTGTCCTGCTCTGCCCTGAGCTGGGACGGCCTCACCTCCAGGGCTGGGGCTGGGTTGGGTACCACAGTATGAGAGAGACATTAAATTATTGGAGAGAGTCCAAAGGAAGGGCAATGAGGATGGTGAAGGGCCTTGAGGGAAGCTGTGTGAGGAGCAGCTGAGGTCACTTGGTCTGTTCAGCCAGGAGGAGGCTGAGGACAGACCTCATTGCAGTCACAACTGTCTGGTGAGGGAGGAAGGAGGGGCAGGCACTGATCTCTTCTCTGTGGTGACAGGGACAGGACCCAAGGGAATGGCATGAAGCTGTGTCAGGGGAGGTACAGGCTGGATATCAGGAAAAGGTTCTCCCCCAGAGGGTGGGTGGGCACTGGGACAGCTCCCCAGGGCAGTGGTCACAGCGCCAGCCTGAGAGAGCTCAAGAACTGTTTGGACAGTGCTCTCAGGCACATGGTGTGACTCATGGGGCTGTCCTGTGCAGGGACAACACTATGTATGTGAATAAAGTCCAAGAAGCAAGAAAAGTTACATTTTGTCTTATCTCTGGTAGAGTTGGAAGTGCAAAGAGACTTCCTGAGATTTACTGACTGACAGCAGAAACATACCGCCTCATATCCGTCGTGACTAACCCATTTGGTATCTTGTATATGACAGAAGTCCTTGGGCAATATTGGAATAATACTTTTAATCGTATTTTTTTTCCTCCTCAGGAATGAATATTCCTCAAATGAGAGGCTGATAGACATTTTCTTCTGTTGAAAACTAATGTTTTTCTTGCTTAATTTTCTGGAAGCCTTTGAGCTGTGTACCATTCAAAATAAGTACAGCAAAAGCTAATTTTACACATAAAAAGAAACCAAATATAAAGATGTCTTTCTGCACTTCCTTTCTGTCTTTCAAAGAAATTATCCTAAATATTCAGGCTAGCGTTAAAGTTTATGCAGCTCTTTATCTCAGAGAGAAGGGCCTTTCATGACTGCAAGATTTTTTAAAACACTCCCTTTTTAACTGCTTAAGTATGCTTTTTAATACTTTTCCATATTGTCTGTTTCTCTTGAAAAATTGCAATGTCACAAGCTATAAGCAACTCCTGGTCATGTCAATGTAATGCAAGCTCCCCTTTTCCTTTGCTAGAACTAGAAAGGAGAAAAAGAGTTGAGCTGGCTGAACTGAGCAGAACTGGGAGCCTCTTAACAGCCTCAGGAAAAGGATCCTCAGGAAAAAGGGCTGAGCAACTTAAATTTACAAAAAATATTCAGGAAAACTACAATATTTGGTTACTCAAAATTTCCTGCCTTGCTTAAGTAGAAAACTGGATGCAGAGAGGGATAGTTACATTAAAGACAAAGGGAATGTGTGTTCTCTGGTTATTAATAATCTCAATTTACTTATCTACTGCTGGACAAGACTTCTCCACTCTTTCTGCCATGGTTAGCGTCAGAGCTCAGACACAGATGTTACTATTTAGATTCTCCATATCAAATGAAATTGTCTCATTTTCCAGGAGAAGAGGACAAATTTCCCACCTCCATACTGCAATGCTGACTCACTGACTGTTTCCATGTCTTTTGAAAGAATACCTTAAAACAGAACACTTCAGAAATACTTAAACAGTTTCTCTAAATATTAGCAAACTACGCTGCTTCCCTTTTCCAAAATATTTTTTATATTTTTAAAAGCAGTCTACTTCGAGGTCTCTGAAAGTTTTATGTTTTGTTTTTGGCCAAGACCAAGTGTTGATTTCTACCCTGATTCACAAGTCATTTTTGCACCAAGAGGGGTGGTGAGGGCATGGTGTGAGGTGGCTGTCTCTCTTTTCTCACAGTGTTCACAGACCTGTGGTGGGGGTGTCCAGAAGCGAGATACACTTTGTAAGCAGCGCCTGGCAGATGGAAGCTTGTTAGAGCTGCCAGAAACCTTCTGCCCCATGCCAAGGACCATTACACAACAAGCCTGCAAAAATGAGGATTGTCCCAACGAGTGGCTTCTCTCTGACTGGACACAGGTACGCTATTTGTTTGCATGAGTATTGTACAGATCTTGGAGATGAAGTTCCTAAGCCAGTTGGGATAGAGGACCAAGTAAGGTCAGACTCCACCAAGCGTGATGTGCCCAGTTTTGTCCTGTAATCTGTCCTCATCATCCTGGTTAGGGATGTTATCATTAGCTCCATGTTCCTCTGTGGTTTCTGCCTACACAGATGTGCTTTAGCAATCTAACCAAACCTTTAAGACTCTTCTGATGTAAACACAAGTCATGCTCCAAACAATAAATCCCTGCCCCTGTCCCTGCCTATGCTTATTATTTCATCCAAGGCCATTGATGAAGAGTAATTTTTATTACTCTAGGCTACATGCTCTTTGTTGCCAAAACCTAGCTCCTCTGATCTCAATAGTCTTTTCCTCTTGGGGCCACACGAACCCTTTCCTATGATGAAGAAAATAAGGGGAAGGGGAAGGGGAAGGGGAAGGGGAAGGGGAAGGGGAAGGGGAAGGGGAAGGGGAAGGGGAAGGGGAAGGGGAAGGGGAAGGGGAAGGGGAAGGGGAAGGGGAAGGGGAAGGGAGGAGAGATAAAAATATAATTTTACTTTATAAGGTCAAAGCAAAGGCAAAGATTCATGGCAGTAAGCATGAAAATTATTCCACATCTTGCAGTCTCCGCCACCACTCTTCCAGTCCTCTTTCATGGAAGGTAGTGGAAATCGTCTTGTGGTATTTGTAAAAGAAATGCCAGTGCCCCTACAGAGCTGTCCCACCTGCACCCTTTTTATGGAGATCTGTCTGGGCATTTTACTCAAATTAGTGGATGTCTTCATAAAGTCTTCTGCCAGGAGACACATAGCCATTCTGGCAGTGAAGATGGTAATTACAGTGCTTTACCCATTTTCTAGTTATTTTTACAGTTCAGAAACACTGTCTCGATTTCTTTTTCCACAATGCTACATGCATAAATATGAAACTGAATAGTAGTCATGATGAAATCCATCAAACCATGTCCACCTGTGCAACAAGCACTGCAGTCTGGTTTTAGAGGGTTTATACCATTCTGTGTAGGCAACGTGTAGTAACCACAAGGCTGAGCTAATTAATTGGTGACTACAATATTCATCCCTTTATTATTCCTAAAGGGATTTGCAACAGCAAAGCTTAAAGATCAAGCTTAGGCTGGATTTCATCTGGCCCAGAATGCAACTGTGGTCTGCAACTCCGTGAGGTCTGCTCTTGGACATGAGCTGGAGTTTTTCCAGCCAGCAGACACAGACACATAGAAACAAAGCTCAAAGACTGGCTTTGAACTGTAGCACCATACCATTAAAACAAGAGACACCATCTGACAGAAAAGATGTGGTAACAGGAGCATGGAAAGAAACTAAGCCTTACAGGACAGAAAATAACAAGTATTTCATCTCCTTACTGTGCCTGCATTGTTTGCAGCTGTATTCCGCTGCAACATTTTGAGAACTGTAACTGCTCTATCCTGTGGTGTGTGTATGCAATGTGGATTTGGGAGCTGAGGAAGGAAGTGTGTGACATGGAGCACCTTTTTCATTTCCCCTAATGTTTCTCATCCTATTCCTAGTGTTCAGTGAGCTGTGGAGAAGGAACACAGAGTCGAAATGCTATTTGCAGAAAGATGCTGAAAACTGGGGGCTTTGTTATCATCAATTCCTCACTCTGCCTCCCTTTGCCATTCTCATCCTTGATCAGGCCCTGTTCATTAGGCCCCTGCGCACGTAAGTGGAAAAGGTGTTTGGCAGTGTCTGGGGAAAAGGGATTGGAAGTGCTTCACTAAGAAATCCGTGCTATTTCCTGCTTCACAGCCTGCTTTCACGCTAGTATTACTCAGTATTGTGGAGTGGGTTTTTCTGTCTGTAAATAAGTCAAGCCAGGGGAGGAGTGCTACAGATTTCACTAATGGAGCTGGATACGAGCCAGTGTGCTGGAAGGGAACTGCTAGTTTCTGGAAGAACTGGCTCAAAATTCTGACCAAAATCTAGATCTGAATTTCACAGCTGGAATGTAGAGGCTCAGAGACACAGCACAACAGCTGGAGGGCTGGAGCAAATAAACTGTCTGCTAGAACAGCTGCAAGGAAAATGGTTGGTAAGGGATTTTGCCAACGATCATTTAGAAACCCATTATTTCATTATGTCACTCCAAATCCTCTATGACTTGAGATTTCTAATGAACCATGTTAGATGTATTTTATGTTGGTAGTTCATGCATTTGTTTTTGCCCATCACAAGTCCCCTTCTATACTCTTCCCTGGTTTGCAGTAAGCCAACTGGATATGTGAAAGTCAGCCTAGCTTCAGCTCGCCTCTGAAACTGCTGAATGTAGGTGTATGTAGGGAGAAAAGAAGATTTGATGTTCACAACTAAAGTTCAGACCAAATTTTGCATGGTATTTACTAGTAATATGCCTATGCAGCTTAATTTCGTGCTTCATAATAAAGAACTCTGACACAGAGATCAGGAAACCAGAAGAACACGTTGAACTAGTGAACTTTAATAGTATTTACCACATTTTTAAGCCTAGCCCAGAGAGTTTTTTCCTGTCCAACACCTTGAGATAGGCAAGACTTTCATTCTTCCTTACTGTTGTGAGTTGCAAGATCACATTGCCTTTGAAGGTTTGGATGATAAACACTTTTCGATTTAGTGCATTTCTTAAATAACAGTCATTGTTTAAGTACTTTAACAAGAACTATGTTTCCACTGAAGTTTTCTCTTTCCCATAAAGCTTTTATCCCTGGCTATTTGGTTTCTGCATATACTCTAGCCTACTTTCACATACCCTAAGTGTGTCTTGTTATTCCTCCTATTTTGATTGTTATAGTTTAATGTCCAGCAACTGGTGTCCAGTTTCTCCCATTACTGTCTTATGGGTCAAATGCTGCCCACAACAATGTAAACTACTTGTTTTGTTTAATGCTATCACATACTAATTATGTAATGATATTTCAGGACACAACAGACCAGCTCATAAGCAAAGCCCCCATATTATGGCCGTAAAGCAAGTTTACATCCAGACGAGGAAGCAGAAGAAACTGCATTTCATTGTGGGTGGATATGCCTACCTGCTGCCCAAAACTTCTGTTATTCTCCGATGCCCTACCAGGAGGTTCCGGAAATCAATGATCACTTGGGAGAAGGATGATAAGAGGCTCATCAGTTCAGCTCACATCACCGTCGCACCCTACGGCTACATGAAAATCCATCATCTGAAGCCTTCAGACACTGGGACATACACCTGCACAGCAGGGCCAGCCCGGGAGCATTTCATAATTAAACTGATCGGAAGCAACAAGAAGATCATTGCTGGGCAGCCTGCTGGTATTGGGGAGGAAGAAGTCATTAGAAAGACCGCGTTGAATGATGCCTTGAGAACAGAGGATAAACATCTCAATGGGATTTTCTTCAATGGAAGCAAGGCTGAAAAACGAGGGCACCTTGCTAACCCCAGCAGATGGTATGACAATATTGTCTCGAGGCTGTTACAGCTCAGGGGCTGGCCAGCAGAAAATTTGGAGTCCTGGGAAGCCCAGGAGTCTGTGGAGAGAAACGCATCCTCAGAAGAGGACCAGAGCCAGGATCATAGCCTGCCATTTACTATGGTCACAGAGCAGAAACGCCTGGATGATATCATAAGAAATTTGTCTCAACAGCCCGAGGAGCTTAAAGATATCTATACCGAGCATCTTGTTGTTCACCTAGCTCATGAGGTTTTTAAGAGCTACTTGGACCACCAGGAATCTGTCCTCAAAGCATCAAGGCGAAAAGTTGATTCAGCCTCACTGGAGTACCCTTTCCACAGACGCGTTTCTGGATTTACCAGCTCCCTGAGGACATCATCTGCTGAAACATTCATTCCCACCTCTGTAGACCTGGCAAATGGTTTGCACAGGCCTCAACAAAAGCCTGCCATCCTCCGAAAGATTTCAGCAGCACAACAACTTTCTGCTTCAGAGGTTGTCACCCACCTGGGACAGACAGTGGTCCTAGCAAGCGGCACACTGAGCGTGCTCCTTCACTGTGAAGCAGTGGGAAACCCAAAGCCCACCATCAGCTGGGCTAAGAATGGAGAGGAAGTGAAATACAATGATAGGTAAAGCATGCTATTTAACTTTTAAGAAAATAATTTATATTTTCACTCATCACTTTCCATGTGTCCTGTCAGGCCCATGGACAAAACCATGTTTTGCTGTAGTCTGATTTCATAACAGAAAGAAGGGGAAGTGCATGTGAATTGGGAAATGGGTTAAACAGAGCACTGTAAATCTTCAGCAAGGTCTGGATGCCGGGTCAGACTGGTGTGGCAGACAGGAACCTTACTTCTGTTTGAGTAAGTAAAAAAGAAGGGATTGTACAGTACTGAAGGACATAAGTGCCTAATACAGTCAGCAGAGCACTCTGCATCCAGAGACTGGGAGTCTTAGTTTATTTTCCCATCTGAAGGCGGAGATTTTAGCTATGAAGATTGATATAGAGATATGAAAACTGGTCATTGGTTGTTGCTATTATCCTCTGTTGGAGCTGAAATTGCATTCTTCCTAGCGCTACAGGAGGGCTTGATAGACATGTTGTGGTAAGAGAAGATGGAGGAGATGAGGTTTTTGCCTTCCACATTGGTATTCATGCACTAAACTGCCCCAGGATAAGCCTAAGAGGGCATTACAATCACCATGTACTGTGTATGTTCTGATGAAGGCTGTAAATTGTGGAACCACACCTCATGCCTGTTTGCAGCTTTGCTATTGTCTCAACAGATGGATCATTAAGCATTTGTCTTCTCATGTGAATTGGTGAATCCTCACCGGTTTAAACTCCAGAATGTTGCTCCCAGGTGTAACCTGAGAATTTGATGTAACAAAATGCTTTTATCAGTATACCACAAAAAGTATGCTGTTTTTCCTTCAGGTGGCCTTTACTTTCTGATCCCTCCACGTTATTCGTTTGTGTGGAAGAGCACAGAGAAAGGGGCTATTTTCATAATTATATGTTTAACTCTGCTGATAACATACGTTCTTCTCATGTGTATGCTTGGGATTTTATATTTTGGTTCTGCTCTGTGAGAAATCATTATATAAGAACAGGAAAATACTGTAGCAGGAAGTAATAATGAGCAACACAGTACAACAAAGTTGTCCAGGGATCTGCTAGCAACTCCTGCACAAGATACTGACATCAGCTAAGACATACACATTTAGTCATAGGGTGATGGGAAAAGATGGCAAAAGACAAAAATTTCCAGTGCAGTGCCCTTGGATCATCCAGTAAAGTCTTGATTTAGGTAAAATTGCCCCTTCTATACAGTTATGAAATTAGTTTCTTAGTTCCTTTTTATTTTGACTATTGAATCAATGAAAAAGTAATTGCTTTCTATAATGATCTGAGTCTTCTGGTTCTTGCCTCTCTGTCTGAAGACTAATAAGTATATTAAATTTGACGCAAAAAAAAAGGCAACTTTTGAAGGGGTAGAGGTCACTGAGAACAAGAACGTACCTCTGGTGGAAATCACATGCAGTCATAATCATGACTTGGACATACAGAGTCCCTTCATTTGGATATATTCCTGTGAAAATATCTGTAGGCCACCCCCAAAACAAGTTTCACATATAAATTTTCATCTAGTGGTTATATCCCATTAGAATTGGGCCATTGAGGTTTTTTCTCTACTTATGACTGTAACTTCTGTGGCATCCATGAAACAGAAGGGATGTTACATGAAGTTGACCTATGAGGAATGCTGGACACTATAGTCTTGAGAAATTGGAAAGTTTATTTCACACCCCATAATCTTGCATGGTGTGACAACAGGTAGATTAATTTAGCTGAAGTAAGAGACACTTATATGATTCCTGAAGTTTTAATTTAGATTTTATATATATAATTTCACAGTTCCTTTTCAATCTTTTTTTCTTTCCCATTCAGTTTGGCTGAAATAGCCTTAAATGTTGTGTTTTGTTTCTGAAGTATCAGTCAGTTGTGTGTGTGCCCAAAATTTCTGCCAGAAAGTCTGATGAAAGTATCATTTCTTTTCCAGTTAGTGGCATAAGTCATTGACAACTCTTCTTTAAATATTTAGGCAGTTTCTGCTTATGAACTTCCTTCTGTACTCATCATTTATGGTTCCCCCAGGCTGGTGTGTGGGGGAAGAAATGACCATGCTCTGAGCTCCAGGCGCAACTCAACACCTCTATCTTTGGAGCTAATGGAAGTTTAGAAATCGTGGTGTGTGTATGAAAAAAATTGTTTTGTGGATTTTTTTGCTGTGTTCTTTAAGATCAGTATTCTGCTTTTGGCTCAGAATGCTCTTGCTGCCTGTCAGTCAGCTGTGTCAATGGAAGCTGCAATTTAAGCAGACTTAGAGTGTACTGCTGTAAACTGCAAGGCCACAGATGCAAACATGTGGCGGTGTCTGGATGTCTGAACTGTCCTTCAGCTCTGCAGTTTGTTTTCTTTGCACTTTGCCAACCACTGAATGGAGAGGAGGATTTTCCATCCACCTCTGTCTTAATGGGAATAAGGAAATAAATAGAGGTGGGCTTTCCTGTACCAGTATCAGAGAGAGACCCTGCTGCTGAGAATGGCCAGAGAGAAGTGCTGAAGTTCCTCAGGTCACACCCTACTGAATACGCTGAGATTTCAGAAGTACTTGGTGGCTATTGCAATTCTTAGAGTACAGGCTGCCAGTTTTAGGTTGGGTGACAGCTACGTGTTTCGTATATACAAACCACTGAAATAAAGGCATTCACTTTTACACATTGTCTGAGCCAGTGATGTCCAATAGTGATGGTTGATGTATGGCTCTCTTCTCATTGCCCCATTCCATGAGCTGTTTCATCTACCTAAAAGTATGATTCCTACTGCACGGCTGTCCTTGTGAAAATTAATTTTCTTTGGCTTTAGTCTAGGTACAGTCACAAACAGATATAACACAGGCCCCCAAAAAGTGCTGGTTTTCAGTTACCCAGTAGAGTGAAAACATATGACACAAATAGCTGCAACAATTGAAAATATCTGTGCTTCCAGTAAAAGACCCCCAGCTTGTGTCTGCCTATTCAGCCTGAGTGCTTATTTACAGAAAAGCCTACACTCTCTCCTAAGGTTAAAGAGTCAAGTTAACACCAGCATGGGCTCTGAATGCCATTTCAAAGCCTACTAGTATCCACACCAAAGTTTTTTGACTGCTGTGTATGTTGAAATATGTTTTATTTTAAAGAAAATTCCGATTAAATTCCTTAGAAATCAGTTTTAAAGTGAAAAATCTTTGAGGAATTTATGCACTGTTTAATATGCCTTGCAAGTATGCTGCAATTTCTGTCACTGGGGATCCACTGGTACTTGATAATTCAACTTCTCTAAAATTGAAATAAATTTTATAAAAGGACATGAAGCAGCATGTGAACAGTAAATGGCATGGAGTTAGGTGTTTGCTAGGTGTTTGTCTGATTTAGTCATTGATGTCCTGCAAAATATGTTTTTGTCTTAGAGGCAATGCACTGTGGAGCAACTGACATGAGACTGATTAAATATTAAGCTGTATTATTTTCAGTCCATAAATGAGATTCTGAAGACATGATGGTGACATAAAGAATTGCTATAGCTGGTTGAGTTTTCTTCTAGCCTGGACAAGCAACTCAATACCTCACAAAAATAGCAATCTATGAGCAAATAGGGAATTCAGCCAAAATAATTCTATTCAATGAGAAATGATAAAGGATCTGCTTTCAAACAAAGTATTGTGATGCACAAATAACAGAATTATTGAAAAGAAAAGGACATTATATTTGTTTCTGAAGAAGGACATTAAAACTTGAGTTAAGATGATAGGAGGGTGGAGCTGTGTTGGAGTTTTTTTTTTTAAAGGCAAGTATCTATCTGGACCACCTCTATTTTTAAAATATTTGTGCTGGATCTTGAGGTGACTTAAGCTGAGAGAGAGAAGTTTATGTCAGGAGAGGTGATTAATAATAAACAAATTATGCATCCTTGTGTTTTATAAGGTGCATTATTAGGCAAGATCTTTCCTCAGCCTGAAGACGTCAGAAACAATAATTAAAACTATTTTAGGGGCCTTGTAAGCATTAGTTTGGTGTAAACTGAAGATCTGCCTACATACTATATTTGTAGACATGCAGACAGAACACACAGAACTTTTAAATGGTACAGGCTGTTGTAATTTGGGACAACTTCTGAAGATTTAATGAATTCCATGTAATGATTGAAGCAGTCAGTGTTAAATTAAAAATTTATGTGTGAGATGCATGCTAACATTAGTTCTGCAAGTAAAAAATCTGTTAGTCACTGTCACTGTTAGCAGTGACTATCTAGTCAGCCCTGCTTATGACTAAGAGGTAAGAAAAACGTCCTTGACAGCAAAAGTGCAAAGGGAATTATTTCACCATTGGTGTTTTTTTAGCTATGAAAGCACAGATGCAATTCTAAAAGCATTAATGTTTGGTTTGCAAACGTGCATTTTTGTAAGCATTTACAAAACTTCTTTAAAAACAGGCATTTCTTTTACTGATAATGGCTATTTTTCTTATACTCACAAAAGGGTAAAAAAATAATGTTAACTCAGGAGTTTTTCTCCTATAATAGATTTTGCTGGGTGGCCCTAATCTGGTTTGGTTTTGAGATCTACCACCCACAGTGTTGTACAAACCCGGGTATCTGCGGCTTACTCGTCCACGAGACCACAGTTTTTATTGTGATGATGGGAGTGTAAAGAAACTCATTAATTCCAGGATCAGGGAGCAGATTTCTATTGCATGTGTTTTACAGGCATATCCCTCCCCCACTTTCACCCTTGCCACCCACTGTCAATCACAGCCCCAATTAAGAGTTTACAAGCAGCAACTGCTGAAAGTTGCTGGTGAGAACAGTTCCCGATCCTTCTATGTCTATCATTGTAGCCCTGCCCCTCTGCCCTGCCATTTAAGTGGAATCCCAACCTCTCCTTCTGGAACCCTCTGTGTCACCTATGTAATCCCTGGATTCCTGTGGGTTCTGTGAGAGCGTTCTTCTCCTCATGAAGCCCTGGTTGGTTCTGAGGCAATGAAGAACGCTCTCACAGAACCCACAGGAATCCAGGGATTACATAGGTGACACAGAGGGTTCCAGAAGGAGAGGTTGGGATTCCACTTAAATGGCAGGGCAGAGGGGCAGGGCTACAATGATAGACATAGAAGGATCGGGAATTAGGGGGAGGTATTGCACTAACAGGCAGGAAAGGGGGGAAACAACGTTGGGCTAAAGCAATTGTGGGTTACTATGAATGAACCATTCAAACATACTGAGCATATTACAACAATAACCAAAAGGATTATCACAACAAAGACACACCACCACATACCAGGACCTTGTGAGTTTTACCACTGCAAAACCAGACAGTGAAAGCAGTTCCTAAGAGCACTAAGACCATATTAATTCCATTTAGCCATAGGCTATTTAGCCACTGAGCTCATGGTAGGCTTCTCTTACTGGCAGAGGCAAGAAACAGTGGTTTCAGCCCAAGGAGGAGCTGAGAACTCCTCTCTATCTTTGCTGACTATTAGGGAAGGATCAAGACTGCTGAGTTTGTACAAGCTGCTGATCAAGAAAAGAATCTGAACCTATTTCAGGCTTTAACATTGACCCTGTGGTTCACTTCGCTTCTTTCTGCATAGCTTCAGCATGTTTCATGATTTTTCCCTTGCAATAATTTGGCTTTTTTTTACTACTCCTATGCTGCAAAACTGGAAGACGGCAATGCTGGGAAACTCATTCATCAGAAGTGGTACAGCAAAGGATGTTTCACTTGGCAGCTGTCCTAATTACTAAGCACTCTTTCTTTAATACACATATCAGGAGTAGAGGAACTGGGAATGAGACTAAAATTTAATTTAAGTAACCACAACTTACAGTCTCAATGTAGGAATTTAAATTTCTTCACAAATTTTTAAATTTAACCTACAGGCCTGATCTATAAAAAATATTAACTAAGCCTGAAAATTCCTAGTAAATATGTTCATGTTCACACGGACTAAGAGACTATTATGTCTTTCTTTCTTTCTGCTTTATGCCAGGTTGCTCCTTCAGCCTGATGACTCCTTGCAGATTCTAGCACCTGTGGAAGCTGATGTGGGTTTCTATGCTTGCAATGCATCCAACACCCTGGGATCTGACTCTGTCTCCATTGCTGTTACCCTAGCAGGTAATAGTTTGACCTCTGTGATTGCAGGATGCTCCATGTTACTTGTGTGAACTTGGACAGAAGTTGTTTGTTGGAGAACGCATGGCTGCTAAAACTATGTAAAATGCATCAACAGAAGTACACTGGTGAAAACACAGGGTGTGAGCTCTGCAAAATCCTGAGGCTTTCACAGATAGTTTGTGAGGGTTATGTGTCTCTGCAAGACATCAATGTTTTTTCTCACTTGCATCTGACATGCTCTTAAAACAGTGCTTATCCTGGTTATTTGCAGCCTGTAGGGGCAGTGCAGTCCAAGCCTCCCAACTTCTGTGCTTCATTTTACACCTAACACTGATCTCTTCAGTATAACAGATAGATTGCAGGAGTTACCCAGGTGTACATTAGGCAAGGAAGAAAACTTCCAGATCTGAATCTTTTACAGGATCAAACACTGTATTGTACTCAATCACAAGCTTGGCTGACTCTGTTTCAATTGTAGCACATAGGGGTTCTCAAAAAGTTAGATTCCATGTTTTTATTCCTCTAGTAACAGGTTTTAAGCAGACTAAATATCCAGTGCTGGTTTAGAATTCAATTCTAAAGAAAACCCTTCCAGATAAAAGCCAATGGCAAAGGGAGTTAGAAGTATAAATCCAGCTTCTTCAAGGTTCTGTAGCAGACACGGTCAGCAGGCTCACAACCACATCAGGACTAGCAGAAGGGTGGAGCAGCAAACGTGAATGAAGAGCAGTTGAGAAAGATACAGGAATAGAACAGACAATGACAGCTAATGACTGTGACAGACCAGAGAGGTTGTACAGGAGGAGGATCCTATTTATCACCAAGGCAAAACATGCTAAGAATACTGAAGAGCTTATTGATTTTGCAGACTTACCCATTTCACTGCTTCAGCATGTGGAAATGCTTGGAGGCTTTCAATGCAAGGGCAGCAACCATCAGGTGCTATTGTATCTATGTATGACTAGAGAAAGAAAGAGCTGTTGATCAGCTTTAATTTTGGGGAAAAAAAAATTTACACTATACACGGAGAAAATTTCTGTGTATAGTGTAAATAAGAGAAGCATAAAGAAAATGTAATAAGGCAACAGTGGATAACAGTGAAGCTTAGAAAACCAGTAAATCAACTAGAAAGAGACTTTGTCTTGTCCTGTAGCAGAACGGGTGAATCTTCCAGAGCAAAAAGAAAGATCTGCATCACAGCTACAAATTACCTGTAGGCAAAACGAAAGAGACTGATCCTTTTTACACGACTGCTATCAGAAATAACTTTGGTGAACTCCAGGCAGCAAGGTGGCAGTGCTGCTGTTAGGGTAGTGTCATATTTTAGAAGAAGCAAGTCCACTCTAAACATCTCATGCCACACCAGCATGAAACTGAACATGAGAATAAAAAATCATCAGTCAAAACCACTATTCTGTCCACATTGTTCAGTGAGTGTAAAAGCCATTGGTTTTGTACATGTTGTGGCAATAATTTTGTATGATGTTATAAAAATAAAGCATTAGGTATACATGTGATACATGAATACTTCAAGCTTTTTGCTTATAATAAATTATCAAAGCTATGATTTAAACTTTTAGGTGAACTAACATTCATGCTTCCCTGACGCAAGCAGAACTCCTCTTAGGAACTGGTGTACTTTTGCATCTCACATCCAAGGCAAAGAGCTGAACGGCCTATAAAATGAGGCCATAAATATCAAAGTGGAATACTGAGCAGTTTTTGGAACAAAGTAACAATCTTTTTGCCATAATGGAAGTATTTTCTCAAAAAAACTTGGAAAGCTGAGATCATCTGAGAGGAATTAAGAGTGGGGACGAAAGCTTATTTCATTGAGGAATTTTCTGATTCATTTTACACATGCACGGAAAAAAAAGACAGTGGAATATGCTCCTTTTTGTTTTCACAATGGTTTCCTACTCATTTATGGGTTGAACAGCTAAAAGATTTTTAATCTTGTGGTGGGGTTATGGAAATCAATCAACCAATCAGGAAAATAAAAGGCTGATGGATAGTGGAAGAATTTTTCTTTTCTTTAGATTTTGCCAAAAAATATCAAAACTTTTGGAAGTATTCAAACAATAAACTATAGTATTTTATTTAGCTATTCTTTGGCATTAAAATCAATTAAATGATTAAAATCATCAAGCTAAAAAAATGTAAAGTACTAAAAAATACCAAACTGCTCTGACAGGAGTTACAGATGAAAGGTATCTTTTAAAAGCCCTGGAAATACAGCTATATGGAGAGATTTATATTTAAGACTGACTTAAATTTTCAGAGCTCTCCATGAGCTCAGTGAAATCAAACTATTTTTTTCAGATCCATCTTTTCTTCGTTGGTCAGTGCCAAATTAACATACAAATAAAGCTAGTGATAGACATTAGCCTGAAACTGCAGCTTTTGGAGGCAAATGGAGAATATCTGGTTTTGTATCTGACCATTTATTTCAAAGCGGGGGCAAAAAGGCGCTTATAGATTTTTGGAAAATTATGTGTTTGAAAATGCAACACTGAGTCAAAAACACCCAAGTCCCATGTGATTTGAAGCAATTCTGTTATGTTCTGCTATTCCTGCAACATCCTGACTGCAGAGCACTTTTTCTGAAACAGGGGAGCACCTTAATTCTCTTGTCAGCTCTGCTGTATTAGTCCTCTCTCTCAAAGCTGAGCTTGGGTACCCCTGGCCTGTTTTGTAAACATCCCTTTACAGTAGCCCTACAAAAGGATTTGCAGAAGGTTTCTTGAATCACTGATGGTGGATAACTTCAAAAGTAATCCCACAAAGACACAACAGCAGCGAAACAGCTTGACTTGCTGTCACCAATGTTGAATGCATACTTTATTGTGGGCAAAGCAGTAGCTGTATAAGAGATAAACCCCTTCCCATCAGATACGTGTTTTGTTTTATCTAAAACTTGTTGTACCAGTGTATGGCATTTATTCAGTTTATATCCCTCATCTTCTTCTGCTGGCCATTATGAGAAAAACTTTCTGGTTTTGATCTGATCTTCCCCACCCTAGTGTTTCCCCCGTAGGTTAAGGAAACCATGATCAATGTGTAGAAACAGCTTGCATGTAACTCTGAACTTTCTCTGCTGTGCTTGTAGCCATCACTCAGACTCCTGGGTTTGGTCTTTACCAAAGGGTGGTGGTGGTGCAGCTGCAGCGCCAGGTAAGCGTCTCACTGCAGCTCCACTTGTGCTGGTGTTTATTGATTCAGCTGGTTCTCCTGTATGTCCATATGGCTTTAATGCTATTCTGCCTCTGCTTTAAGCATGCCTTTTCTTTTTTCAAGATAGCCTCACCCATGGAATTTGGTGACACTGAAATAATATGAAAAGCAGGTGGCCTTACACTTAGTTGTTCCTTATCCACCTGCCTGTTGTGTGTACTTTCACAAAGAGTGTTCCAGCCTATCAATCCCATTCTGACTGCAATGTGCTTGTTATGATAAACTGTGATGCTTCTTTTATGCAGGAAAGCCACTGATAAAGGCATCAAGAGCTACCATGATCAACACTGAATCGCCTGCTGTTACTGTTGATATTGGAAGCGTGCTGAAAACAATCCAGAAAGCAAATGTTAGCATTAACTGCCAGGTTGCAGGTAAAAAATTATTCTCTCCTGTGCCAGTGCCTTTGGCTATAAATTTCTATGGGATTCTTTGCTAAATTGGTATCTCCAGTTGCAGCTGAGTGAAATTGCAAGGTTTTCCTAGGTCTTGGACAAACTTCATTGCTTCCATTAATTCTGATCATAGAACTTGTCCTCCTTTTATCTATGTCAAACAAGGCAAGTGGCTTAAGAGAACTGGGGCTCAAAAAAAAAGAAAAAAACAAAAAAAACCTGAGTCAATGAGACAGGCATCATTGTAAGAGATACCCAGTATGCTGTGGATGAATACCTGTTGGAGGTGTTTGGTTACAATATACAAGCACGGGCTGACTAATTTTGTCACTGATGGGAATCTTAAAAATCACTCCAGCTAGTTTTTTCTTTTTATGCCAAACTTATTTTACATTAAAGGCATGTTAGCACTCTTTTTTTTTTCCTGGGTTTATTTTTCTTTTTTCTTTTTTTTTTTTTCATCTTGGAAGTGCAGGAGTTTAGAGGAATTCTACTGAAACAGGATTTTCCCTAAAACTGGTTTCCAGTCAGAGACTGAATATCCCTCAGTCTTACAGTGACAGTTTGCCACTTTCCAGTGGTAACCAAAATAGGTTGACTTTATCTGTGTGTGGCAGTCCTATGGCTGTTGGGAACAGGAGGAGGAGCTGGGAAATCTCTAAAGAGCTGGGGCCAAACCATGGTTTCATTACACTTTTTTGCATAGTATGACACTATCTTGCAATCAGACTGGTGTCCAGGGACTTTTAAGAAAGAAGATGAAAATGATACCTGTTTTTTTTGCCCAGGCCTCACCATGCTCAGCTGCATGGACATTGTGTGAAAGAGACTAAACATTACATTAACACAAATTATTTTGGATTTCTCTTTCTGGGTTCTCTTAGCTGCCCAGACACAAAACCCACAGATTCAGGCAGTTATTGCTAATCTTAAGTGTAGCCATTTCTCTTCCCCAAAAGCACATGTAAGCAACAGGATGTGACTAAACAAAGTTTCCACAGTACTTATCAGAAAACTACAGGAGGTAAGCACAAAATGCTCAGGGGCACAGCTTCAGAGTCTTTTCTGAGAGGAAAATAAAAACTCTATCAATTTTGTGAAACTCACCCACTATGACAATATCCAAAATGGAAAATTTTAGCTGTGTCTTCTCATCTAATAGAAGGCTTTTTGCTGTTTAGTATCTGTATATTGGAATCTTCCATGACACGGAAGACGTTTTCTTAAATCCTAATTTTCTCCATGGGTGAAAAAAAATCTTCTGCTATTGCCTCTGCAGAAAATGTTAACTATGTTGACACCAGAGATTAATGCCCTTGAAATTATAAAAAAATCATAAACTACAAGCTGGGGTGTTACAAAGGGAATAAGAGAGTGAATAATGAGGACAGATATGTTTTATGGTCACTAGAATCCTAATTTTGTAAAACTAGTGTTAATAATTCAACAGCAATTACAAAGAAAGTTACCTTGAGGAATGATCCTAGAACAGTGATTTCTATTAACTCTCTCCCCTACACCTGGAAAATGAACCGGCTCATAAAACCTTTAACATAGTATGAGAATAAATGTAATTTTCCTCCTAATGCAAGCACAAACTTCTTTGGCATCAGCTTTATGATTATTCAGCCTTTTATATAATTTTGATCGCCCTTAGAACAATCAGTTCTAAGAATAAGAGTCACATGCACTACTTCTGCAGTCAGCAAATGTGTTGTGTCCTAGAGACTTCTTTTGGGTAGATAAACTTTACATCTGTATAGTTTACCAAGGCTCCCCAGAAAACATTAACAATGAAATGGCTGCTAAATCATAGTAAATTAACATGCAACAGTTAATGCAATAACATTAAATGGCAATAAACAATAGATTAGTATGTGAGAGCAAAGTTAACACAGTTAGAAACCAAACTAGCATATCCAGAAACTATGTGGAGACTTGTCTGGATGAAAACAGCTCTTCACACAGTCTTGTAAAGCTATAGTTTTTTCCTTCTAGTACTTTCTCTCTAGTCATGTCAGGATGTCCAGCACAACCAATGAGAGTTCTAGGTCAGAGTTCAGGGACAGTTCATCCCATTACTATAAGCTGTGTTTCTATCACTGTGCTGTACTGTCTCTGGTATAGGACCATGCGTGTTTGGATCTGGATATCTCAGCTCATGTAAGGACACATTTTTACTGAGAGTCAGCGAGACAGCAGAATAGATACTTACAAGAGAAGTATTAAAGATCAGTTATAGTATTCTCTAAAGCTGTGTTTTCTGTCAAGGGCCAGAAATATGCACTTGCTGCTGACACGTGTTGATAAACACTAAGAGGTAATGGAAGAGTACATAATCAAAGCCTAGGGAGTAATTAATATTGCTTTTCAGCTTCTTAAGACAGACATAAGCACTGTGAAAGTCAGTCTTCAGAGTTGAAATCTATAGATATTAACCAAAGGTCAAGGGGAACTAGAATCATTCTGGATGCATTAGAGTTTAATTGGCACCTGATGTGATTTATGTCAAGATGAAACTCTATTTCAGTTTTACCACAAAGACAGTGTCATGGTTTTGATCAAGATTGAAAGCCAACATTATTTCACCTGACATAATGTCATTTCTTTGTCTATAGAGGTGAAGGAATATATTTTTTAATTATTGTTAGGTGATTGTCATCAATTCCAGACTTCTCCAAAACTAATCCTAGGGGAACTCCCACCCGAAAGTCACTCAGGAGTCTTGCAGATGCCTGTGACTGCCAGCTGGAGGATTTGCTCCAAGCCTCAGAAAGCCAGCAGCATTTTTGGTGTGGGTAACTTTACTACTGTGCAGCATTTCACTTAAAAATAGGATGTGAGAGCAATTTGGATCACATCAGCATCACTAGGGAGCTTTCTGTTGATTTCAGCACTTAAATTGTGCAGATATTCATTTGCATAGCAGAAGCTTCAAGCAATATGGCCTAGATTATTACAGAAAATCCAGTTTGACATGTATGAAATAACCAGTTTTAAAAATCTAGTTTATAGGGCATTCTGCAAAATGTCATGTACAATTAGCAACTGTTGAGTCAGAACAGGTTTGGAAGGGTGACTTAAAATATGTTACCTTCCTGTCCTTTACCTCCTTGTATCTTTGTTGTTCTAATTTGCAGTTCTCTCAGTTCTCCTAAACAGTCCTTTACTCTGTATTTCACCTACGTGCTGGAGGTTTTATTTTCTAGTTCTTGCCTTGATTTATGGCCTGTGTTTATTCATCAGTATACCAGACTGTGAAATATTATTCACTATTTAAAGAATGTTGTGCCAATTGGAAACTAGTCACCACTGTTAGAAACCCTTATTGCGATGATTTCTTTCTCCCAGAGCCACTGGTGTAGGGAAATTATGTCAATTGGCTTACACAATTCTGATTACTAGTATTCCAGATAGACTTTTTGTGCTGGACACATGCACATTGATGGAGGGGAAAGCTGAAGAAGAATAGACTCGGGTAATTACCTAAAGTCTTGCCTGCCCAGCAAAGTGAGTTTTGTTTCCAGCGGGCACCTCACAGACTTTGAGTCTCTGTGATCCTTCTGCAAGGGAAACACTCAGCCCTCTGTCCTCTGGCATCCGCCGGTACCCAGCAAAGCCGATTGAAAGGCTCTTGCTACCCCTTGTGGCAGTGATGCGACACGATGTGTTCGCTCATCCCTGTGCTGGCTGCCTCCTGCTCCCATCTCGAGGCTGCGTGTGTCACTGAAGGTGGGAGCGCAAAAGAAAATAAAACTGCTGCTCATTGACATACACTGCTCATCTTCCCCAAAGCAAACTGTAGGAACATCTGTACCTGCGAATCTCCAGTTAGTGTGGAAACACTGAAGACAGGGGAAGGACATGCTTGTAGAATACAACTAGAACAACATTCTTGTAGCATTGGTGGACATTTTGCAGGCAGAGTCCATCTTTCTTAGATTCAACAGCAATATCTCAACATTAAGGGGGTCTCTCTTTTAACCCCTGTTTCTTCTGCTGCTAGTGAAATGCAGAGGAATCTGCCTCTCTAGACAAGGACTATCTGAGTAGCTGCCTGCAAGAAGCAAAGTGATTGTGTCTGTCTCTATTTATTTCGTTGTTTTATACGAGTCACAGCTCTAAAGGCCTGTGGCCATATGGAATCTTCTTTGTCCCTTCCCCTTTTTCTTTAATCTTCACTTGGTACTTCTCATCTCTTCTTCCACTATTGGCCTTAAAAGTATTTTTGCCTGCCTTGTAATACTTACTTGTGTTAGTTACACTTTGTCAATGTTTTTCCAGGTGTTCCTGAAGCAAAAGTTACTTGGTTTAAGAACAAGGTCAAGCTATCCTCTACTCATAATCTGCATGATGGGTTGCTGTTAATAGCAAATGTTTCTCTATCAGATCAAGGGTTATACTCCTGCAAGGCGTCCAATCTTCACGGGGAAGTAACTGAAAGCTCCCAGCTGTTGGTTCTTGGTAAGTCCAGGGCATTTTGGTATTTTGGACTGGCAGCAGCAGTGGCTACTGGTACATCCAGATGGCAGAACTAATTGGTTGTTGCAGAAAGAGGAAATGGCATGCAGGCAGCCCTGTTCTAAAGAAAGCACCAGTCTCCATTCGTACTCTGAGCAGCATCAGCTGAAGCAAGGTGGTGGCAAAAGAAAAGCGGATAAGGAGAAAATGTCTAAGAGCAGGGATTGCACCTCCCAGTCCCAAGATACTCAGTTTAATTCTTTCAGATGTGCTAGGTAAGAAAAGCATTTATTAACCATATCTTAAAGCGACTATCTTAAAATGAGAGTGATGGCACGTTTTCCCTGTGAAGTGCTCTGTCTCTGCTGAGCAGTCTTTCCATTCAAAGCTGTGTGATACTGACCCACTTCACAAAGGACCATAAAACCAGTGCGGTTCTAAAAAGTACATCTCAAGTTCTGTGAATGGTGAATTTTACTTTCCTCCATGTTTTTAAACACCAGATAGAAAGCCCATCTGGGTGATTTGAAAGAGAGTGGCAGCTGTGAAACGTGAGTGGAAGTGGTACCTGGTGGAAACTGGAATTGGGGGAAATGCAATTGTGGGAAAGACCTTTCCTTTCCTAGAAACTCATCTTCTGTAATTTCTGCGTGCCTGGCAGATAATTGATCCACACACACTTTTCAAGTAGTTTAGTAGTGCATTTGGTGGTGAAGTCTCAAATTTTGAAACCTATTCATTCCCCATGATAGGGGCGACGCCATTAGAGCATCCACTACAGAGCTCATGTTTCATAACTAGTGAGCTTTCATAACTAGCAAACTTCCATAACAGTGAGATTTTCACAGAAAATACTAAAATGAAGGTTCAAACTTTTCTCCTGCTAATCCAGACTGACTCTAGAATCTCAGTCTGAAAAAACAATTTGGAAAAAAGTCAGCTGAGTTTCAGCCTATAAATAAAGACTCTCAGATGATCTCTAAATCCTTTTCTGATCATTATAGATGGCTTAGCTTTTAAAGATGGTAAGTTACTGTGAGTTATGCAAGCTGCTTATGTTTGTAAGCAATTTACATTTTTAGCTCCATGATGGAACAGTTTAGAGAGAGCAGTTTAGGCATCCTTGTCCTGTACTCCCAGTGCTGAGTGGTACCAGCAGTAGAAAACCTGCATAATGTGTGCCGTGATCTAATTGAAAGGGCATGAAGCCACTATTCATTTTGATCTAATATCACATCATTTTCATCACAGGCAGAATTGAGAATGCTAGGCATTACCTCAATTTTTAAAATAGCATTGTGATTAGTAAACAACTAAATCCTACAGTTCTCAGCATAGACTGATCCTCTTGAGCTCTGAACTCTTAGTCCTTTGGAGTTCTGCCTAAGTATACAACAGGATCTGGCAGCATTTTAACCATATTTAATTAGGGCTTGATCCAGGTTGTAGCAGACACTAAAAGTTTTTCATTATTGTCATGAACATTTTATTTGGCCTGTGTGAGGTATACATTTGCTTTTTCTTTCAAGCTGCTTTATCTCCTGATACCATATAGCTCTCACATATGAATAAGGACAACCAGAATGCCGTTGTAACCTTAAAGATGATTTCTTTAAGTTTGTGGTTACATTGATACAGATGTTATTTTAATAATTTCTCCAGCACCTTACCTCACATGAAGCAAAGTTTCAGTAGTTATCCAAAGTTACTTAATCTGACCCTCTGAAATGGCAATGTTGCAGCACCATGAAAATTGCAGCAATATCTGGGGAGGGGGAGGTGGGGGGGTGGTGGTGGGAGAGGAGAAGCAGGGTCCATATCCCAAGATGTTTTCTGCTATAGTGTTTCTCATTCTCCCAATATGTTACCAGAGCCTCCACGACCTCTTCCTTACCTAGAAGACTTGACAGCAGTGCTTAGCAGTGCTGGGCCCAGCACCCATTCAGTGCTGACTTCTCCTTCAGGAACAAAACTGACTGTCAGTCCAGGGAGCTCTGCTCTCATAGGTAAGTCTATAAGTGCTATAAGATTTTTAGATTTTATTTTACAGTTACACATCTGGTTAACCTTTACATTAAGGATTTGGTTATCCAGACATGGGCACTGAGACAAAAGCCATCAAACCAATGGCTTGTTGTGAGTCATAATCACTGCCAAATACTTTTTAGACCTCAGAAATTCATTTCTAAAAAGGTCCTTTAATTAGTCCAAAGCTGCATGCAGAATAAGGGCTCCATGGTGCTGCCCTTTATATATATACAACACCCTGTAAGAAGCAGTTCCTGCCCTCGGGGGCTGGCAATTATTCAACACAAAGACGTGGCAGAATGGAGTGCTCCTTAATCTAAAAGAAGAGACATGGGTGGTTATGTTTTAATTTTTCTTCTTCATTTGCATAGTTTCTTTTCCATATGCCTGCTACTCATGTTGTATATCCCTCTTCAGAGCCTTTCCCACAGTTTTGCCTATCCCTCTCTACGTGTTTTGATCTTGCAAGCTCTCTGTTTTAATCTGTTTGTTTTATGTCTCCTTCTTATTTCACACAATTCGTGTTTGCATGAAGCTATATAAGGAATCATTCATCACAAATGAATGCTTTTCTTCTTTTCATCCTTTTCTGCCTTCCATATAGCTTTACCCTCTTTACACAGCAGCTCTTCTTGTAAACTCCTGTAACCTCCCATAAACTCCCGTCAGATCTGTGGATGTGATTTGTTTGCAAAGAGATTTTCATTCTTTTCTAAATTTCAAGGTAAATTTATTTTATGATTTCATTTCACAGGCTGCTTTGAAACTCTATTAATTGTCAGGCTCAGATAGGCAAACTGCTTCCCTAATGAACACATTACTGCATACCATGAAAACTTGTCAAGCCCTTCAGCTTCAGAACTATCTTTTCTCCTTATAGAGATAGGGATCTGAAACTTTTAGCAGGAGTTCTGCAGATGTGATGTCCTGAGTGTTAATGCATCTCTGCACTTTCCAAAGCATTCTTTCCTCATATTTAATAGCAATTCCAAGATTTTATTTTCACAATAGAGACGTTCTATTTATGCTTTTAGTTTTGTCTGGTTTACTTTTCTAAGTATCTGCATACATCTGCATACATTTGCAATGGCTTTTAGCTCTGGATTACATTTCTGCTTGCACAAAAACTGCATTGAAATAGTCCTCATTGGGGAAAATATCATAGGTATTTACTAGCATTGAATAAATCATTTTGAGTATGGTTTTATAGTGCTCACTGATTTAAGACTGGGTCATACTCCTGTTTCATCCATTTCCTCTCAGATTTCCAAAAAGAGGACTTTAGGAGTTTCAGGCAGCTTTTATTGTTTAAGAGAAGTAATTGAATGACAAAGGGTTTTCTGCACTGCCTGTATACAACCACATCCAGATAAATTTCATTTGGCCATGTCGCTCTGTTCCCTGCTGTTTCGCTTCATGGGTAAGGAAATTCCATGGATTGTAATTGCAAAATAGCAAACCAGTTTAATTCTTGAGGCAGTTCCCTCAACTTCACTGGAATTTCACTGGTTTGAATTTGAGCCTTGTTATTATTCAAACCTAGGAAAATCTTCTGAGATTTTTTTTTTAAACAAAACATCATCATGGAATGGGCTATCCAGTCAATTAGAAAATTGTCCATTGATTCTTTCCATTCTACTACCCACCCAATCAACTTTAATCCTGTTAAGTCTTTCATCATTTATTATGTGGAGATATTGGCTCTACAGTCTCTGGATATCCCATATAAGAACTTTGGGTATATAAATTGCTATGTATGAGATCCCTTGTCTGTGCTACTGTTAAGCACCAGTATCTCTTAGGACTCAAAAGGTATTTAATTAGACATATATTTGGAAAACTAGGCATATGAGGAATTGTTGAGTAGTGAAGGAAAATAGGATATATGCAAAGGAACAGAGTGAAATGTGAAGAAAAGGAGTGATAAGTAAGCTTTGGGTGAACATTTTATTTTACTGGAGTTAAAGACAACAAAGGTGAAAAATTATGTTAGAAACCTGGATAAAGTCATGCGTGGGTTTGCCAGAGTTAAAGAAATATGGCAGTCAAAACTTCATTAACCACTGGTTTCATGACTTGGGGGGTTAAAAAAAATGCAAACAGCAAATATTAATACAGCAATAGAAATCTAAAACTGCAGATGAAAACTTGTTTGGAAATTAACATCTGTATCAAATATAAAAAAAATTTATAAATTGATCTGCAAGTAGATAAATAGAAACTTCCAGGTTATTATACATTATATACACTGTCTTTTACAATGTGGATTTGTGCAATGCTTCTACCATCATTTCAATCATGTAAAATTATTAACTTGCTGCCTGGAATAATCTCCTGTGGGTTTTTTCCACTTAAATTTCAGGGGGTTGCAGAAGATCAGTGTCATAACACACAGATACCTGGTTTGGAGGTTTTCCTTCTCATTGCAAGAGTCATTGAGAAGTCATTTATGTGCCTTCACAATAAAAGCAGAGAAACTGTCTATTAAAAGACCCATGCCTTGCCCAACAGAGTGAGCAGTATTCTTATCTTATATACTCCTTTTGCTTCTAAAGTTTTGAGGTTCCAGCCAGCTTTCTAGGCCCAACTCATCATCCAGTTGAAGAGCATGATGTAGATGGTGGCTTGCACAGATGGATGCTTACCCTGCTCCTTCACAAATGTTAAAAATGTGCAGAGTACTGCAGTCCTCCCATTCATTGTCAGGTTGTGTAGTAGTCACCTGTCTGTTATCTGCAGATCACACACCTGAAGGACAGGACTATCTCCAAAGCAGAGCTAGAACACCCACGAGCTTGGAAATATTTCTGGGTTTTATGGTATTGCAAATTTACAATCAGTGATGAGCCACAGACTGTCATGCACATTCTGATGTTCTTGGTTCGTGGCAGACACACAAAAATACTTCACATTATACATAAGATAAAACACAGTTGATTTCTGAAGTGACACAAATTTACATTTCTCTGGAAAGTTTTCACATTAGATCTTAATCTTATTAATGATTCTGTCTTTGGGACTTTTTAAATTTTGATTACATTTTTCCTGAATGTTGGTGATGAAAATATTATAAGAACACAACTCCTTTCACCACATAAAAATATTTTGTTGGTAAGAATTTTTGGATTTTAAAAATATTCATGACCATTTAACCTCTGTCAATTCTGATTACTTCATGGTGTTATCTTTTGGAATTATAGAAACATCCTAAGCTCATGTATTTTCAATAGTTTATCAATGCTAGCTACAAGTATCAATTAATTTTTTTTACACAAGTCCTCCGACACATTCCCATGAGTCTTCAGCGTTGTAAATGCAAACAGTGGCAGAAACCAAGCTTGTAGGATCCAGTGTTCCTGACTTTGAATACTCCTGCAGAAAAGGCTTTGGGCCTATCAAGAATATGTGTTTTCATTTGGGTTCAAGCTTGTTATTTCCTGTATTTGAATATAATTCAGTGGGAAACTGAGAATCTTACAAATCCTCGTGGAGATTCACTGCAACTTCTCGTATACATTGTATTATTATTAGAGACCAATAATCAGCAGACTTGGCAAGAGACACAAAATATAATTCTAAAATATGTCCTTGTTTCAGCACTGAACAATACTGAACGTGTTGTAGTTGTTTGTACAGGGAAAGATGAAGCTTTAATGACTTTGACATTTATACATTAGTTACATTTAAGTGAGAGTTTTTGCAGGAACATTGGAAGAAGTTCCAGAAATTAATACTTCTAGAATTATGAACATGTAGTACTCTCTATAAAATTTCATACTGAAGTAAAGAAGGCAGAAGAAAAATGGTATTTTTGGGAATCTGATAATATGAATAAATGGGGAAAAGCCTAGGCAATTATATGAAGTCTGGTTCACATCCCTCCTTACTTGTAAGGGAGGATGAAGTTAGATCACAAAGTTTATTTTTCTATGACCAGCAAAGTACACTCAACTGTAAAAAAAAAAAAAAAGGAAATACTACTGCACCATATTTATTATGTTCTCCTTGATTACTTCCATATTTACTCACTTCACAAATTAGAACATTAGAACATGATTTTACTGTCAGCAGTGCAAACATAGTCCTAAAAAGCAGGTTTCTTTCTGGTTTGATATATTATCCCAAATGACCACAGAACTAGAGCATCTTTGCTGCCAAGTTCACTACTGTTTCAGAAGATGACCAGCTGCACAACAAAGTCTTGTTCTGCAAATATCAATATTTGAAATGCAGCTCTTCTTAAGACAAAGTGATAACAAAAACTTTTTCACTTAAAAGACACAAAGGATTTCTCTCTACCAAATTTCCTGGTTTTCATTTTTCTTTTACTGGCAGTGGCATATCCCAATCATTTTCCAGTAGAATTGCTTAGGTTTCCAGAAGACCACCCAGAAAGGAGAATCAAAAAAGAGTCACCTTACTTGCAACGGCCAGCCTTCTGAGTTTGAATAAATTACTTATTTAAGAGATCCAACTGCCTTGGAGCCAAATCCCAAAGTTCAGGGTGGGTGTCAGGTTGTTTTTTTATTATTTCAGAGGGAATCTCATCAAGCCTCTGACTAGTACTTGCCAGTAGGTTTAAGGGTTATCTAGATCTGACAGCAGACAGAAAAATCAAGCTAGAGGTTTTTGCATGTTCTTGGGTTCATTCTAGTGAGCCAAATGTACAGCTGACTACTTTAGGAGAAGAACCAGGTCAGATAGACAGACTAATGTCAGGATCAAACTCTTTCAAGCAGAGCCAGATAAGTCAATGCTGCAATTGCTTGCTAAGTACTGTACCATAACATCTGGCTCCCACAGGACTGACACTTGTTCAGAAATCAGTGTGAAAAGCAATCAATTATCCCAATGAACACAGCTGATCTCATCAGCAGGAGTTTGTTCAGTGTTTGCTGATATACTCAAGAGCAAGGGTGTATCTTCTTGAAAGTATGTTTTCTTCTAATTCCACTTTGTTCTTCCCATCTCTACCATGAGCCTGTTTTTAATTTCCTTATATTTGGGAATTATTGTTGAATTAAAATTTGAAGCAGAAATGCGGAATAATCTGCAATCTGCACAAAGCTAGCAAAAAGAAAATTTTTGAGTAATTACAGCTAAACTGGCATCTGTGCTCCCCTTAAGGAAAAAGACAGCTGCAGAAGTTGTGCATTAGGATTCAGATAAAATCATTAACATCTGAGAAGTTATTTTGCACTATGTAATTTTTTTTCCCTCCTCATTCTTTGTAATAAATTGGCCATCATGTTGGAAAATAAGTTCTAAGAATATTTTTTAGCAACTTTATTTGATATTAACATTATGTCTCTTGTGATGAGGATAAAGTTCCAGGTACATTCATGGGATAGCCTGTCCTTTTAATTGTGTTATCTGTTCCTTTCAATTTTTGTCTCAGTGAAAAGTCTGCTTTGTCACTGTATGTGTGAGAATTCCCAGGTAGGTACATGACCTTTCTGTAAAGACTAGAATTAAAATTAAGATCAAGAGTGTGCCATTAGCTTTGCATTTAATTGCCTGATCCCATACTATCACATGGATTACATCCTAAATATTGTATAAAGTTCATAGAGTGTTGCAGCATCTTCCTTGTACATCAGAGTACAGCAGACTATCTCAGACTACGCTGTAGGATTGCATTGAAATGTGTGGCTTTTCTTTTGCACACTGTGTACATTTTGGGTTAAAAATTACGTGATGATAACTCTGAATGGTTGAACATTTTGACTACATTAAAACAGTGTTTGTTTTTCAGGCAATTAGACACTAGTCCAGCCACTGCCAAGCTCTGAACACAAGGTCAAAAGAGTGATGTCCTCTAGGCAATCTGCTCCTTTGAGTTTTTTCCTGCCTGCTGTTTTGTGCCATGAATGATCTAATCTGACAACCACTGATCTATAGTAGTGGTCAAAAATGCTTCCATATAAAATAATGTCACTGGCCTTTGGGGCAGCATCTGTTGAATTTTGAGTTTGTTGTAAGAGTTGCAGCCCTTGAACTTTTGTCTCTAAGCTTTTACCTGAATCACTGACCTAGATTTTTTTCTAATGAAAGTAATTCAGAGTTCCACTGAGAAAAGTCATTGTGGCTAAATAGGAGTATCAGACTTGCTGAGGGTATCCTGATATGGAGACCTCCCATTCTGCCAGCTTCCTTCACATAAAAGATCTTTTAGACTCTTGCAAAATTTGAGAATTATTCTAGAGTAAGCGTTAAGGGAGTCTGAAACGCTATGGGATTTCTGACACGTTGACTAAAGGACTTGTCAGTTACAAGTTTTGAAGCAACCTCTCCCTCTGTGATAGTCCTCACATCTCTCAGAAGGACAGAAATTACAGCCTCTCTGGAGCACCATCACTGGCTGTCCTAAACCATCCGCCCTCCACCTCTTCTGCTCTGCATTTTTTATTTTCCAACTGCCACCTCAGATGCTGTTTCAAAATGTACCAAGTTTATATTGGGTTTTGAAATAAAGAAAAACTTCTACAGCAGCACTGACATTTGCAACATGATAATTGCATTATGTGATAATTGCATTATGTGCCAGCTCTTGCTCTGTGTTTTGTTGAACTCCTTGTGCTGTGCTGTTACTCGGTGCTTGTTCCATGGGTCTCATCTGACTGCCATTTTTCTCTCAAATGGACAGTTAACCTGGAGCTGTGGCAGTGGTGGGGTAGAAGTTTACAGTTTAACTCCTTTTCTGTTTTGTCATGAACCTAGTAAGTTAATGACAGAACTAAGAACTATCAAAGTTAGCTTAGGTGGTCATTTAAGGATGCTGTATCCGTTACTGTAGGCTTTGATTTTTGATTTGCTGTTGCAGATTGTATTCAGAACAGTCCTTATTAATACAATTAATATATAATTATAATTAATATAATGATTCTTGGTGTGTAGGATTTCTGTTGTCCGATGAAGTTTTAGGAAACAATATTAATTACCTGAGCTTGAAAATTCCCTTGCTTTTTAATGGCCCCACCATGAGTCTGTGTATTGGGGAACATTTTTTACAGCCACTGTGGGGCTGGGAATGAGCCTGACTCAATTTTTGTTGAATACCATGTATATTTGCAATGCTGTGTAAGTGATATATAATAATGCCAACATGTGTGGCATGTGTTACATTGGGTAACCAGTTGAGGTGTTTTGAGAACTGTTAAAAACCATGTCATATGTTTATTGTAGTATGTTTCAACTGTACCTTTGGAGCCATAAATAGTTATTTTGAATGCCTTTTTTTTTTTAAGTGCTACTGTTATCAACTCAATTTGCTTATTTCAAAAATTCCTAAATATATGGTTTTCCTTGGCTACCATATATTAATGTTATTTGCACTGCCTTAAAAAAATTATCAGTTGTATTTGTAAAAACATTTATTCTTTCTTTTGGCTTTATTTTTAGATTCCATTGCTTTTTATAAATTTTATTTCATTCAGTGTGTGAAAGCAATGCATAATAGCAGACAGTTAAGTGTCTGTCACTTAATAGTATATTGAAAGATCTTTCCCCATAAGAGAAACTACAAAGATGTCTCTTAGTTTTGCTTCTTCAGCAAAACAGGTATTACATACATGTGACTTTCAGACATGATCTTACCTACCTTCAGTTGATTTAAAAGTGGAATGCATCCCTTCAATTTTTCATCCTTCTGTTAGATACAGGATGGAATTGAATTTTAACTCCACTCCATTTAACGTGCATTTATCATTTCAGTCAGCTAAGGAGAAAATAATCCCTGACAGGAAACTGGGTAACTGTTTGTCACTGCCAGTAATCACCTACACAGTGTGAACACAGTAACACAGTGTCAGCCACAACATAATAGTTCAGCACCCAACTTGTATCTATTCAGATTGGTATGTGGCTTCTCCATAGTTTGTTCAAAGCATTTTGTTCCTCACTTCATCCTTAATCTGGTTTCTATTTGGAAAGCATACTTTATTTCCTTAAATGTAGACCTCAGAGTGGAAATACTGTCATGTTTCAAGTCCTGTAGCAGCATTACATTTATTGCTTTAATACCATTTATTCTGGTCTACAACTCTTTTCTGTTAGAGTTCAGTAAAATAACACAGAAATACAAAATCAAAGAAACCCTGATCGTGGACTGAAATCTTCCCTCAGATTCCATTTTTAATAAATATGAGAAACATTTCCTGGTGCTAATCATCCTGTTAACAGTAAATTAGAGAATTATTTGTTACACAAATATGAAGACATGAAAATAATCTATTTTTTAAGAATAGACACCTATTTTAAAGGCAGTGCTCTATTTTTTTTAAATTTACATTTTCAAATGTATGTAGTACTTGCAAAATTCACTTGACATTTTTACCATTGTTTTCTATACTGTATCAGGCTGCCAAAAAGAAAAGGAATCCTAAGATCAACAGCCTTTGCACTTGTTTTAATCAGGTCTGAAAGTGCAAAAGTGGTGAATGGTTTGTATTTTGTCCCCCTAGTCTCAGCATATTAGCCCAGATCCTTTTTGCAGCTACAGTCATTCAGAAACTGTTGCAAAGGTGTAACAGGGAGCTGAATTTGGCCTGGAGTTTGCCTTTATTCCTTTCTCTTGAGAAACTGTTAGAGTTGTTGTAACATCAGTCTTCCCTTCCCAAATACGCCCTTGTTATCCTTGAAATATTAACATTTTCCCTATTAGAAGATGCTGTTTCTATTAGATTTGTGTTTCTGCCTCCAGCTTTTGCACATCAATGGCTCATCCTGGCTTTGAATGAATTCAGAGTCCCAGTAATCTTTGGACAGGAGGATGAAGGCAATATTTTCTTTCTCTGCTTGATGACTGAAGGAGAAAGGCCCTCTCATGCCAGAATTTTGACTGCTCAAAGCAGTCCCAGAAATGTGTTCCCTGATCATCCTCCCAAGGGTTCCAACACTCGAAAGCTCTGCAATAGCTGTGCTGTCTGGAAACAAAGATAGCTATTCCTCCTTAGTCATTATAGGGATGGGGTTTGAGCTTTGAAAGGATAAAACAGTCAATGTCCACAGGGACCGGGGAAATAGAAAGTATTAGTCATCTACATTAAATTATATTAAAATTATTCCTGGAAGATAAGGAGATATTGATGGAACGTGCGATTTTATTGTACTCTAGCTCTCACTTACTATGCACAAAATATTATCCCACAGCCTATGAATCCATACACATGGGATGTGTATAGGAGATGTCACTTGTGAAATGTGAGTGATAAGTATTAGTAAAGTTTTACTGTTGAGTAATAATTACTCACTGGTAGTGCATATCTAGGCAATAGCTTTGGGGAGTTTTCCCCCATATTACTGATTACTGGCTGTTCCTTTAGCTAATATTTTTTATATACATTTTGGAAGAAGAAATACTATGTAAGACTAGTAAAATAGTCAGTGCTAAGAAGACAGTATTGTTTTTCCTAACAATATTTTTTTAAAGAAAAACAGCATGAACCAGGACCATCTGCATGCTGAATTCAGGTTCATCTCATCTGTGTGTAGCATCAGGCTGACCTTTCTGCTTTCTGCATTTATACTCTGCAGACTCTTGCAAATACTAACAATAAAACTGGTCTCACAGCATGCCTGTTTTAATTGTCATGGCTATATGCTGATCTGTGGAAATCACTACACTAATCTTAAAGGACAAGTAAGCTACAAAAAAATGTGAATAATCTAGTCAAAAGAGTCAAAAGCCATAGAGCCACTTTTTAAGTTTGTCCATTTCCTCTATATTTCTTTGTCTTTCATTGTTTTTACTTAGGCGGCCTTTAAACTATAAGGATGAAACCTTTCATGTCACTCATTTACTCGAAAGTTAGTATCTTGGAAACTGCCTGAGTTATTTTTCAGCACAAAAGTGGGAAATAAATGAAACATCAGGAATAAATAGAGAGCTTAAGAGAGGAAAGGGAATGAGCAGCAGAGAATGCTATGTCTTTGTTGTAAGGAAGGGAGTGCTGGGCAGAGATAACTGCCGAGGATAAAACTGCATTAGACCTTGCCAAAGAAATTAAAACAAATAGCAGACTCTTTACCCTTATAAATGCAAGTAAAAAAAAGGAAAGAGGTGAAATCACTGTGGGCAGTTTGCACTCTATCCTTCTGCCTTTTTATTCCCCCTTTTTCCTTATTTTTAAACATTTATTTGCATTTACTAGTTCATTTCCAGTACAACTATCATCTTAACAGGAATTCTAGCATCATTATAGTGCAAGTGATTTCATATCTCCAGGGCCTCATACCTCATTGAGGTTTCTTCATACCACAGCTCCTCTGTGCGCTGCCTGTCCCTGGTCCTTGCAGCAGTCATCTGACTCCTCTTCTTCACAGCCAGCAAATGCCAGCTCTCTACTCAATTAGCCAACCTGCTCTTTTGTAGCACTTGCTCTTATTGGATACAGGTATGGCTTGTTAAGATCTGGGCCTGTTTCTAATCTTTAGTAATTGGTTCTGCAGCAACTCCTCAGGTGTGAGACTACCTGCTGCACTATTTTCTTACATTCCTTCTCTCCACATACAACTTTGTCATTGTGACTGCAGTCTGCTGTGCGTGAGTCTGTCTTTTCCCAGGGAGCCCTTGCTCTCTGAAATAACCAGTTTCACAGAGTGAATGAGTCCCAAAAGGCACCAGTATCCAGGCCACACCCTTTCCCACTGTGCATACAGACGGGGTTTGACAGCAACAGGGGACTAGCAAAGACTCCTGTAGTCACTGCATCAGTGAGAGCCCCAGTATTTATCCTCCTCAGTGGCAGTGGTTTCTCCCCAGTTTCTGGATCTATCCCTCAGCCTGAAAATGGCTGGGGCACTCCACAGGTCACCGCTGGCATTTTCCATCTTGTGTGATTTTTCCACCTTCTGCTTCATAAGCAAGAGGACTTCAGTTTTGCTGGGCAAGAGAGTATCTTCTGTCATAGGAGTAGTGCAGTTGGAGGTATGATTAATGGCAAAAAGCACAAAACTAAAGATGACAGCAGCCCAGTCCCATAGTGTTAGTTTACAGGTATAACCAAATGCAAAAGGGTCACAAGGCTTCCTAGATGAAGTAACAAGTTCCTTAAGTCGAGGATTTGGTCTTAATGATGTTTGAAAATCAAACTCTTCAACCTTCCTGAGCAGATAAATGACAATGGTATTTTGTTGTAGGAACTTTACTTGCCCAGTATATGTTAGTTAAAGTTTCTTCAGGTGGACCAACAAGAACAGAAGGAAGAGCAGTAACAAAAATGTCATGTTGTAGAATCTGTTAATTGTGTAGTGCAGCTACAGAGACTTCACATTCATATCTTCATTTGTCTCAGTGAATAGTAAATAGTAATCAAATTACATGGAGATGGCAGTATTGAAATATCAGGTGATGGATTCTTCCTTCATCTTAGAAGAGTCTTCTGTTTTCAGTACTTTAAATTCATACTCTTCCTTTTTTTATCCATTCCTTTTCAACAATACTCATGTGAAGGTTGATGCATATATGTTACGTTTGTTTATACAGGACAGTTCTTTCAGGAGGGATTTTGTATACAATATAGTCATTCAGGCACATACATAGTAATATAAAGAAATATACAAAGCTTCAGTATAACCACTAACCATCAGAATATATTGCATTTACAGAAACTTAGAGACCTTTCATGTCAGTGCAGGACAAGCCTAAACCAGAAGCAGTCCTAGTGAAATATGCCATCCCTCACATACAGCATTTCTGCTTCCCCACCCCTGCAATTGGTGGCGATGGGTTATGCTATGGAAATCACCTAGTTCTTAATTTTTTCCCCAGCAAATAGGCAAAACAACTTAGCTGGCTTTCCCAAGTTAATACCAATCTTACAAATTTCCTGCAATTTATCATGAAACTCGTTCAGCTGGTATGAGAACCACAGTAAAAAGTGTCTTGTAGATACACTTCCTTCAGGTCAACAAAGAACTCACTCAGAATTTAAATTTAATCGTCTGTGCTGCTGATCCATAAATCTGACACAATGCTTTAGAGCATCAGGGTTTTTTCAGTTGCTGTTTCTGCCATGATGAAAAAAGAAAAAAACCAAACAAACAAACCACAGCCCAACCAAACCTGTAAAGGCTCAATTTTATTTCTTTGGTTTTCCAACAGATTTTTTTTTTTTTTTTTTTTTTTGTGTGTGTGTAACAAAAATTTCTGACTTTTAATATAACAGAAACAATAAATAACATTTTAAAATGTTTTAAAAGAAAGAGAAAGAAGAAGGTGGTCCTGTGGCTTATGTAGCAAATTTGGAGACCAAGTTGTGTTTGTATTGCATGTTCAAGAATGGTCCCTGACTTTTAATATAACAGAAACAATAAGTAACATTTTAAAATGTTTTAAAAGTAAGAGAAAGAAGAAGGTGGTCCTGTGGCTTATGTAGCAAATTTGGAGACCAAGTTGTGTTTGTATTGCATGTTCAAGAATGTTCCTTGAGTTAATGCCAGGTTTATAACTCCCATATCCTACCTCCTTCAATTCCAAAATGAGGATAATCAAAAATAGTGGGAACCTTAGAAGGTCTGATATAAATAATTCCAAACTAATCATAGATTTTTCCAATTTGCAGATTATCTGTCCTTTGGATTTTATTCTGGATGATGAGAAGGTATTCCTTATTACAGAATTACTTTTTATCATTATGAGGAAGTGAGAAGAAAATGGGATGGAATCAACTATTTCTCCTAATTTTGACCACTTCAATGCATATACCTGGCTTAGTTATCAACAGGTTTTTCTCATGCACCTGTTTTTTAGGTTGTGCTGTCGATGGACATCCAACCCCAAACATCACCTGGCTTTATTCTGGTGAGCCTCTCAGTCTGCAACATCAACTCCTGGCAGCAGGACGGATTCTTCATGTACTCAATGTCAGTGATTTCACTGATGGTGAATTCAGCTGCCTTGCTCAGAATGAGGCTGGCTCACTCACACAAGTAGTGACCCTGGCTATACAAGGTAAGTCATCAGTTTCAGTCATTTCACCCTGGAAAGCTCTTGCCATGCCCTTCCCTGCACTGCCTTTCTCATCCTGAATTTCTCCCCTCTGAAATCATCACCATGCGTATCAGGAAAAAGATGTCTTAATGATTTCTTGCCATGGACATAGACCTGCAGGACTACTGGGTGCCTTACAGTGTCTTAGGTTTTACTTTACCAAAATGACACCAGATATTTCTGCCCTGCTGAGCACAAAACACACCTTCCTGATTCAAGCTATGCTTACACTGAGTCTGGACAATTTGCTTGTCCAGAAATTCAAGACAGAGGTGGCAGAATGTAAACCTCTTAAAACATAAGCCCCTCTATTAATACATGGTCAGTGTCTCACAGACTCTTCTTCCTTGAAAACCCTTCACTTGTAAAAGTTCTGGAACTGTTTTTGTTAGTGATCTCCTAGAAAAAAGACAAAGGTGATGAAGCCACAAATACACTGTGGTGCATCTGGGGTGGAACAGAACATGCAGCTTTCATTGTTCCAATTGTCAGTGATGGAGAGGTGAAGAATTTAACTCTTCCTTCAATTTTGCTATAAAATTTTGTGTGTTGCTATTCCCACATTTATCTTCTGGACAAATGATCTGTGTGAACTATCTGGTAAAAGATATAGTGCTGCTGGGAAAAACAGCTAACCATATCTTCATTAAGTAACACACCTTTAAAAATACAGATGCTCACTGGTATCTGGCTTCACTTACCTGCCATACTATGTTATTAAGTTTCCATGCCTAATGCATCTAAGCACCAAAAAAATGGGTTTGTTACACCACAGGTAGTCAGGGGTCTGGATCAAGTGCCTTGCAGGGGTAGGTATCTCCTTTTCTCTATATCCCTGTATTTCATCCTGGAGAGCATCTTCAGCTCTCTCTTCTAATTAAGCCCCTGCTGTCAGTTTTCTAGTGTTAACATGCCTCTCCCACGCTTCCTGGCAGAGTACCGGTGGTCAGTGGACAAACTGACGGCTTGTTCGGCTTCCTGCGGCCACAGAGGGCTGCAGCTGCCCCAGCTGAGGTGCTTACTGGATGGGGCTGAAGTCAACACATCCTACTGCAGAGAGACACCCAAGCCATCTCTGCAGCCCCTGGCGTGCAACAGAAGAGACTGCCCTCCACGGTTCGTCTGTCTGGTGTGGAAGTATCTTACGTGCATTTAAGATGTGCTGGAAGAGTTCTTTGTGTGGGTCATCACACTACTGCAGCTTCTCTGGTGCCTGTTGGGAGGAGTTGTGGCTAAAAGGGAGTTTCTGAGTGCTAAATCCAGACAGCTGGCATTTTGTAGCAATATGAGTGGAAAACTTTGACAGTACAAGGTAGAAAGGGAATTCACAGCTTGCAATGTCTTGGGTCCCACCCTATGTTGGTTATAAATTTCACGCTTGTTCTGAGCACTGAGTGCATGGAAATTTTGTCACCCAAGACCTGCAGGATCATTTCTTTTTTGGCTTCATAGCAGTTTGCCCCAACAATATAGCAGACAAGAAGCTAAGTTTAGCAGCTATTTCATTATTTTATTCTGAGTTCTTTTGTTGCTTGAAAATCAATACAGGCAGGACTGTAGCTACAGCTGCAGCTGCAAAGAATTCCCTTAGCAGGTGAAAATATATTTTGTAAAATGGGCACATCTCATCAGATCTCGTGGTCATGAAGGGGCTGAGTTCTTCCTCTTTTTGGAGTTTGCTAGCTTGTCGCTGCTTTGGAATTGTAACTCTCTGCCCTTGTAATCCCCTGGTTCTCACTTACTGCTATACACAAATGAGACAGGACATCTTGAAACACTTCTAGCTAAACCTAGGTCTTCCTCTGGCACATCTCAACTACTGTGTCCAATTTCTGACCCCTCACTACAAGAAAGAAGAAGGACAGAGAAGCTGGTGAAGGGGCTGGAATACAAGTCCCATGAGAAGTGCCTGAGGAAGCTGAGGTTGTTTACCTTAGAGAAAATGGGGTCCTGGAGACCTTACCACTCTCTACAGTTGCCTGAAAGGAGGTTGGAGTAAGCTGGGGGTCAGCCTCTTCTTCCAAGTGACAAGATGAATCAGCCTCAAGCGGCACCAGGAGAAGTTTAGATTGGCTGTTAGGGAAAAATTAATCATGGAAAGGATTGTCAAGCATTGGAACAGTTGGCCCAGGGAAGTGATTTAGTCATCATCCTTGGACATATTTAAAAGATGTGTAGATGTGGTGCTTAGGGGCATGGTTTTATGGTGGACTTGGCATTGCAGGTTTAATGATTGGACATGATGATAGTAAAGATCATTTCCAAGATAAATGATTCTCTGACTTTGCCCCTCACAAAGTCTTTTTTTTTTTTTTTTTTGACACCCTTTGGTGCAAAGAAGAGTACGTCTTGAGCTTGTCCAGAGAGTCAGTGTAGTGTTATGCTCCCTCCAATATAAAACTGTCCTGCTTCTGCAATTCAGTGTCACCTTAGCTGAGTTGTGTAAACATGTTTTTCCATGTTTTTCCTGGTGTTACTCCCTCCTCTCCCTTATTTCCAATGTGGATGTGTTATGTTTCAGTATACAAACACTTAAAAGTAGTGAGCATCTCAAGAGATATTTAGTACAACTTTCCTTATTCAACAGACATTCACTCATTCAACAGTGATTTGGGACTTGTATTAAAAAAAAAGACAGTCTAAGCTGAGGCAAGTAGAGGTACTAAACAACCCAATAAGATGTGGCCAGATTCACCACTCTTTGCTGTGTCTTGGGCATATTGCAAGTTTCTGTTTAATTGTCTTTTAAAATATATTCCTATTCTTCTTTGCAGGCAAATGTTTTCTGAGCTGCCAGCTGAGTCATAAGAAAGAAACCAAAAGAGATTTGGTGAAATATGAAACATGCTCATTAGCAGCAGTTTTCCTTGCTGTTGACAATAAATTCTGTGGGAATGGTTTATGTCTTTTTATACCTTCCCTGAATTGCAACAGAACCCCAAATCCTCCCTCAGCTCCTGAGAAACTGCTGAGATGTAAGCTTGGAAATAAAAATTGATTGACATGCAGACCAGAGTTTTATGAGCAGTGCGGAAATTGCAGGTTCAGCCTCACCAAACTGCATAAAAGTACCAGTGTTCTTGTTTTCCAGGTTGGGAATATGTTTGTTTATACTTGTTTCTGAGACCACTGGAGTTAATCACCCACAGAAGACAGAGAAATAGAAACGGATGTCTCTCCATGGGACTGGAGAATGCCTGTTGCCTATTTTGTAAAGTAATCATAAACACTGCTGGTGAGGGATGTGATAGGCAGTATTTTACTCCCAAAGCCACACAAATCCTGCCAAGTATCCAGAAACTTAATGAAGCAAACTGCTGGCTTGACCATAAAACTGTTCAGAAAACTAACAATCAGTTGCATTATCCCTATTCCTACCTAATGCTTTCCCAAACCTGACTGTTTCACCTAATGATCCTTACAAAGACAAAATGCATTAGACTATTATTTTCTGTTATTTACAGCCTTTTAGCTAGTTGGATTGGATTTTCTAAATGCCATTACACAGGGGTTCAGAGCCTCAGCCTCAGCTGGTAAGTGCATGGTCTGAGCTTAAGAGGAAAGAAGAGCAGTGTCCTTCCTTCCCTGGGCTAACTGTTCCTGAGCAGTGTTCAGGCTTTTCTGGATTATGCCAGCTGTCAGGGATGCAACAGCAGAGGCAGGCACCAGCAGGACCCAGCAGGCTTTTGGCTCTTCTCTCACAAGTTTGAAGTGGCCTGTGAGCTACTCCAGCAATTACACAGAGATAGTTTTCCCTACTAAGGAGTGCTACTGGGCTAGTCCTAGCATTGTAGTGCAGCTTGTGACCGAGGCCTCCGTGGCACCATGGTGTAAGAGCAGACTTGCCCAGCCCCGGTGCCAGGGCTACAAGTATTTACTAAGCCTCTAAAAACAGCTTTAAGGGCTAGAAAATTAATTCCAGGCCCAAAGAGCCTTGAGAGAGATAAATTCATGAAAAAATTGAGTTTTCTCAGCTTTCATCCTCTGAACAGTTTCCAGTGAAAAGTGTGGGAGGCTAAGACACTCAGGTGTTCCAGGATCACACCCTAAAGGAGCCAACCCGCTTTGCCTGTCTTTGGTCCAATTGACAAAGATTCCAGTTGATGCCAAGGATCCTGCAGACAGCAGCAGGTGCCTGCTCCCTGACCTGTTCTCCTTCCTCTCACAGGTGGATGGTGACATCCTGGTCTCCTTGCACGCGGAGCTGTGGTGGAGGACTGCAGACGCGGAGAGTGACATGCCAGCGCCTGACAGCGAAGGGCAGCTCTGTCCCAATGTCCAACGAGGCTTGTGCCCAGCTGTCCAAGCGCCCTGTGGACACACAGAGCTGTAACAGGCAGCCCTGTGTTGAGTGGGCAGCCTCCTCCTGGGGCCAGGTAAGGAACAAAATAGCATTCCAAGGACAGTCCCATAGTGTGGGCTGGAAAAAAGAGACAGAAAATGAGGATAGTGATTTTTCAGCCTAGTATCTTTAGGCTGTAGTTTGCCAGCTTTTGAGGCAGATGCTAATTTGTTCAGGTCCTTCTTTCTGTATGTGATGCACTGCGTGCTTGGATTTCTACAGCTTCTCAAAATCACTAGACATGAACATGAGCATGCTGTGTCCTCCAGCAGAATGGTCTGCAGCTCCTTGTTACAGTGATTTTTGACACATCAGGGAAATAGCCTTCTTCAAGTCTAGATTCCCCTTACCAGCCTGTGAGAGGGCTTCAGTCTTGACTGGTTGGATTCAGGACTGATGTTTGTGATGAGGTTGAAGGCAGGAGGACTGTGCAAAAATTCAGTTTACAAAGTTGCTGGTGTTGCCTGAGAATATCGAAAAGTGTGAGCTTTCTTGACTTGCTTCATGATGAAAGGCAGAATGGAGGGCTAAAAGCATTTTTAAACTACTTCCTGCTGCTTTGCAGATCTTCAGATTTTTTTCTTAGCAGATTGCATTGCATCAGGGTTTTTTTATAATGGTAGTAAAAAGTGCCTTCAGCTACTAGAACATGTTATTGTTCCCTGCTTGAAAAAAATCTTTGTTTAAATCTTGAAAAGTGACTGAGTTGCTATATTACAAGTTAAGCTTGGAATTATCATTTTATATCAAAGAAGAACATTTTCACTCCCTATGAAATTTCAGGAAAGGACTGGATCATCTTTGCAAAAACCATTATGGGCTATATTGCTCCCCATGACGTCATACTCAGCTGAGACAATCAGATAGTTCAGAATTAATTTCTGAATTTTAAACCTAATCTCTGTGCATTATATATAATATATAATATTTCTTCTACCTAGCTTACAAAAAAAAGTTCAAGTTCCACATGGTTGCATAGTGCCTAGTCTCCAAGCCAGAAGACTGTTACACATAGTTAGGAATGTACCACTGTGTCAGTAGTGCATTGCTTGGTAGTATTATGGGGTATCAGGTCACCCATTGTGCAGGTGTAACCATCAACTTTCCCAGCTCACAAAGAAAATAAACAGCCTACCTGCTCTACCCCTATCTCTAGAATTAGTTCCTTTCCTTCATTTAATGTTCCTGGCATTTTGTTCTCTGCTGTGTAAACCCATGGTGTTTTAAGCTAGTGATTCACACTAATGACCCCTTATTCAACCTTAAGTTTGTTCTTTGATATAATTTCCAGACACTTAGAAAAACAGTTTCCAATCACCGATGTAATTTTAAAATACCAGAAATACATGCTTCATACCTATACCAAGTTATATTTTAATCAAAGGAGAGGATTAGGAGAGTTAAACTGAAATGTAGTTGTTAAGCTTGAATATGTTAGGATGGCCTTAATTTCGGAGAAAGCTTGCATATCTTTTGTGCTTCTCATGCTTCCTGCTTTTGTTTATTGTCCTTCAATGCTTTTAAATTATTCAATGAGAGGAATATGTCCTTGGCTCAATGCATTCAATTCACATGCTGCAAAATGCACAGTAAAAGTAATTTATTGAGATTTCCTGTATGGATCATAGGCTCTTGGCTAATGGCATGAGAGCATTTAATTTCCCTGAACAGATGTATTTCAGATTAAGTTATTGAAGAGAAGAGGTAATGAATCTACAGAGCAGATACAAAAGTGTAATTTAAATGCTGCTGGAGGAGAGTGAGGTAGAGCAGAAAATGGCTGCACAGTCAGCCTTCAAAGCTTGCAGAGGTCCAGAAAGCAGATGAAACCTCAGTAGTCTCTGAATGGCAGTATGTACTTTATTTCACTAGCAGTTTTATAAAAAATGGAACTTGCCCTGTCTTTTACCTCCCCTGAGTGAATCTTCTGTGTTTGCAGTGTAACGGGCCTTGCATTGGACCACGACTGGCTGTACAGCACCGACAGGTGTTTTGCCAGACTAAAGATGGGACTTCTGTGTCATCTGATCAATGCAGTTCCTTACCAAGGTAGGTACCAAGAAATGTCTTATGTCTGAACCCACAACACTTTTCAGAGATTTTTGGTGGACTAGTGCATTAACTGAAAACTTATGCATTTCCCCTATGTGATAGAAGTCATGCTGCAAGCTGTACAGTATGTCAAACAAATCTAATCAGGCTTATAGCCTGGAGTTCCCTATTTATTCCAAGGAGCTTCAGGCCAGTTGGCCAAAAACTGGAAAATCTTCTATGCATGCCAAATCCTGACTGCAAGGCTGTGCTGTAGGAGCCAGTCACTTATTTAAACACAAACTCTAACAGAAAGCTAAGATTTGTTTTCCTGCAGGTTTTGTTTTCCTGCAGATAAACTCCACTGTCAACATTGTAATAACATTTGCTTTACATGAGACAGGTATATAAATTATGACTGATCATGACTGGAGATTAATATAATTGGCTTGTTGGCTCCCAGTCATGCCTTTTTACTACCTGTGTGACAAATAGATACGAGCCAAGTGTGCCTATACACCCTCTGTGAGACTGTCTTGAATGAAAAAGAAGGGTTTCAGAGAATTGGTTCTGTTCCCACTGGCTGTAAAGCTCTAAAAAAGTTACAAAGTCCTACTGGACCACACAGGTCACTGCTCATTTCACCTTTCAGCAGATCTCTGGTTTGGCCCTTCATGGAGAGGGCCTTTCAGCCAAATCCTCAAACAGTTCAAATGGTCCTTTAGCCTGGTGTTGGTATACCAGTGTGCACCCACTGAGGGTCTGGTCCTTGAGAGCAGTCCGAAACTGCTGGCCTCACCTGGCAGCTTTGGAAGATCTGATCCATACAGTACTCAGAGTGAATTACCTTTGGGATATGTAATGTTTGCTGTCCCTCCCTGCCTCCCTGCTGCCCACAGGCCATTGAGCTCCCAGAACTGCTGGACCGACGTCTGCGGTGTGCACTGGCGGGTCAGCCTGTGGACCGTCTGCACGGCCACGTGCGGGAACTACGGCTTCCAGTCACGGCGCGTGGACTGCGTGCACGTCCGCACCAACAAGCCCGTGATGGAGCACCACTGCTCCTGGAGGCCCCGACCAGCAAACTGGCAGCGCTGCAACATCACACCCTGTGAAAACGGTACTTGGCCCAGAGGAGGGGAGGTGGAGTGGTGCAGGAGTAGGAAAGAAGGGAGAGTCGTCTCTCAGAAACGCAGCACTGGACCTAGCAGCTGGGCATCCTGGGGAACATCCAGCCCTGCCCTGTGCAAAATCCAGTGTCTAAAGCTCAGCATCCCAGAGAGGGATGCTGCCCATTGTGGAGGCTTTTGGCAATGGTGTTAGTGCTGGGATTGTGTCTCCTTTCTAACAGCGTGAGAAATAATTCATGCAATCTTCTGGGACAAGTTCACCAAGTCTGTCAGAAGAATGGAAACACCTGTCATAGGACAAAAGGCTGAGGGAAATGGGATTGTACAGCCCTGTTTTTGGGTGATCTACTTGTGGCCCTCTAGTACCTGAAGGGAACTTACAAGAAAGATGGAGCAAGACTATTTACAAAGCCATGTCGTGGTAGAGCAAGGGGGAATGGGTTAAAATTGAAACAGAGTAGTTTTAGTTTAGATATTAGGAAGAAATTCTTTGCTGTGTGCGTGATGAGACAGTGGCACAAGTTTCCCAGGGAAGCTGTGGATACCCCATCCCTGGAGGTTTTCAAGAACAGATTGGATAGAACTCTGAGCAACCTGGTCCAGTGAAAAGCATCCCTGTCCACAGCAGGAGGCTTGGAACTACTTGATCTTCAAGTCCCCCTTACAATGCAAACCATTCTATGATTCTATTATTAACTTTCCATTAATGGTACAGACAGAAGGAAAAACAGGAATCACAACCAGACTTATGGTTGTAGTCCAAATCCAGTGGGTAGGTGGATGATGGGAAATCCTGCAGGCAAGACTGCTTTCTTTCAGATTACAAGCAACAAATTGGGCCTGCCAGGGAACTAGAAAAGTTACTAATTTTTAAAAAATGAAATTAACAAAAGAGAATAGACAATGTGCTTGTTTGGAAATTATGCTTGCATCTGCTGTCTTGCAAGCTAGTTGCTTTGCAATCATCGCAGATGCAGTAGCAGAACCCACATGTGCTTGCCTATATTCACACCAGCTCTGATGCTCCCTCTCAGCAAAGTGGACTACTGGGTCCAAACTCATGAGTTTGGGGGGCCCTAAGGGAAGCTGAAGCAATGAGAGAGATTACAGGTATCAAGCAGGACCTTTGCTGACACTCCAGCCTCTTTCTGCTGTACAGGAGTGTCCCAAATTCAAGGGTCTTGCAGGGATACTGGACAGTTTTCCAAACTGAAAAGCCAGAGGCTGTGGGCCTCAAAAACTGTAAAAGTGGTACCAGACCTAAGCCCTAGAGGAGTTCAAAAGGTGTCTTAACATCTTCATGGTGGGTGGTATCTGACCTGTGAAAAACTCAAGACAACACCCAGTCAGCCAGAGTCACACTCCCATACACTGATTCCTCAAGTGTGCAAAGACGGCCAAAGTGTCTCTGGCTACTCTGTTAAAACAAGTATCCAGTTTAATTTAGTTTTTCATCTTCAGCTTAACTGTTAGGAAACTTCTAGAGCCTCTCTAAATGCTGGTGGCTGACAAACTAGCAATGTTGGAGCAGCTTCAGAAGCCCTTTCCCCAGCCTCTGAAAGTGAATGTCTACTACCTTCACTGATCCTGTGGACTTGCAGTCCACATTTGGTCTTTGCAGCAAGTCAAGCTCGTGCTCACACTAAGACTTCCCAACACAAGGGTTCTCATCTTGGCTACCCAAGGATATATGTTCTCAGGTGAGAAATCCTTTGTTCATAACTTCATCACCATTTCTTCTTCTTGTTTCCCCTTTGGCAGTGGAGTGCAGAGACACCACAAGGTACTGTGAGAAAGTGAAGCAGCTCAAACTCTGCCAGCTCACCCAATTTAAATCACGTTGCTGTGGGACTTGTGGAAAATCTTGAAGACAGACGAGATGAAAATGGAGGAACAAGGGGATCACAGCCTTTTCTTCAGTGAGCAAAGGCTTCTGCAGAAAATACAGATGGATGGAATGATCTTTTTCATTTTATTTATTTATTTCCCTTAAAAAAAAAAAAAAAACTTTAACAAACCATTGTTGTAAAGGGACTTGACAAGTTTCCCCTACTATGAATCTGGGAGACAGAATGCAGATAAACATGGTCATGAGGGTAGACCACAAAGAGTCAGAGAGACCCATGACACCAAGAAATGGGTATGAGAGGAGTGGGGCTTCCCCTCCATCTCTGTACATGCCTGTGGAATACCCCAAGAGACAGGTGAGGAAGAGGATCAGCATCAAAACCTAGCACCATATTAAAGAATCACAGAATCATCAAGGTCCAGGGAGATCTTCAGGGTTATCCAGTCCAACCTTTACCAGCACTACCATACCCACCCTTAAACTATCCCTGGGTGCCACATCCAGGCTCTTCTTGGACACTGCTGGAGATGGTGACTCCACCACCTCCCTTGGCAACTTAATCCAATGCCCAGCCAGTTTTTCATTGAATATTTTTTAAAATATCTAATCTGAGCCTCCCCAGCTCAATTTGAGGCCATTTCTTCTCATCCTATTGTTTGAAGCATGGCAGAAGAGGCTGACCCCCACCTCATAACAACCTCCTTTCAGGCAGTTGTAGAGAGCAGTATGGTCACCCCTGAGCCTCCTCCCAGCTAAACAGCCCAGCTGCCCCAGTTTTTCCTTACAGGATGTGTCTCTTAGACCTTTCACCAGTTCCCTTGCCCTTCTCTGGATATGCTCCAGCACCTCAATGTCTGTCCTGCAGTGAGGGGCCCAGAACTGAGCACAGATCTGAGGTGCAGCCTCAGCAGTGCCAAGGACAGAGGGACAATCCCTGCCCTGGTCCTGCTGGCCGCACTATTGCTGATACAGGCCAGGATGTCATCGGCCATCTCAGCACCAGGGCACGCGCTGGCTCACATTTAGTCAGGTGTTGAGCAGCACCCCCAGGTCTCTTTCTGCTGAGCAGCTCTCATCTCTCTTAGGCTACTTTGAGAACACAAGCACGTGAGTTTGCTTTATAAGCTTATTTCTTGCATGCAAGATTGGAAGCCTTTTTAATTTTTAAACCCCTCTCTTCTTCCTACACTAGGCAAGAGACATCCTTGTGATCTTTGAGGAGCTGGTGTCTGGAGAAGTTGAACAATGTTCTGTAACATAAGTGGGTCTAAAATACACCTGAGAATGTTTCCAGTTTGAGCTTGTAAGGGAGGACTGGGGACTTAAGGGCTGTCCTCAGCACAGAGGTGTAGTGGTGATGTAAATAATTAACTAGCAAAAGGAGAACAAGTATGATGACAGACTTAGGTACAAACCTGCAAACACTGTTCCCTAGAGAGCATAGGCAGGAAAGATAGAAATTATATATGATACACAGGAGACACTTTGCATACTGCATCCTACTATTATTTATTTAGAAAAAAAAGTTACTACTTCCCAAAGTTCTGGTACTTTCAGACCTGGGCTTTTGGAAAAGAGCTTGGAGTGGGTTTTTCTGTTTTCTTAACGTGAAATTTCTCTTTCCTGGCAGCCAAGGCTTTTGGATAACTGGTAGGAAAAGAACTTTATTCTGAATTTTCATGGTTGTTACTACTCAGTTGAAACAGAATCACTTTAGCATCAGCCCCATTGGACTAATGCAAATAATTTGTAAGAAACTTGCTCCTCTCCAGCTGCCTCCCACAACAGAACACGTTCTATAAAACAGATCTTTAAGTCCATGTATAGCACCCTGTAGGTACAGTCTAGAAAGTGAGCCTCAAACATCACACTCACAGCATGATTTTGCATGAGTCTTTCCTCCTGGCCATCTGCAGTGGATATTCAGCTAGTGAAGTGCCACATGATGTTAGTTCCTGGCCATTCTCTGCTCTGCTCAGAAAAAAAATAAATTAAAATTAGAGGAAATCTACAGAGAAGAGAGTTTGAGAATTGTGGAACTTTAGAGGAGAACTACCTGATCTCAGGTTTTGCTTCAAGACCTTCTCTAAATGAAGGGTTTGGTTGTGCCTCTCCTATAACTCCTGCTGGGGCTAGTGACTTGGGGTATATTTATGAAATGCTGTCCAAGTTCTGCTATGCTACAGCTTTCATGGTATGTGGATTTTTCAGTAAAACTGGGGGTCCATTATTGAGGTCAGTGCCAGGTTCATGACATTAATCTGTCTCAAATTGGCTTACTTCAAAACACATCTGGCAGTGGACACTTGGTAGAAATGGGTCTTCAAGAAATAAGTATCAGTGCAACTTTTTATTTAAAAAAAAAAAAGAATAATGACTTTCTGTGTATGTAAATGTATATCTCTTCTGTATATTTATTAGGATTTCTTGTATAAAAAGTGCAATATTAATAATTGTACATTATTTTGTCCAGATGAAACTATTTTGTTTTTTAATCTCCCCAGAATTTTGTTCCTCTAAAATCAACAGTAATAGTGTGTTTCTCTTAATTTTAATGGCACTTGCATTTAATTGGGGATCTGCTTCACTGTGCACAGAGTGCTTTATAGATAATGACATGAGGGAGGCATGATATTTTTAACTTGTGAAATTATAATTATGCATGGAATGAAGGACAATTCCTTAATAACATAGTAATAACAATGATGATGATGACGATGTGATGGATATTTTTGATACATTAGGTAACAAAATGCAGCATGGGGAAGTATTTTTTTTTGTGTAAAAGCAAAATATGTTCAACCTATCATATGTTCCATTGTATCTGTGTAACTGTGCACAGGATGAACACAAAGGATTTGATCTGGTGGGGCCGCTGTGTTGTCTCTGCACAGTGTGGATTTTAATTTCACATGTCTGTCTTCTGAATTGTGACTTGGCAGCATCTCAGTAATATAAGGATTACTGGGGTTTTTGTAAAAGGATGCTTTCTTTCTCTAAAGAGAAAACAGCAAACCTGTATTTATATAACTTTTTGTACAAGTAATGCAGCTTACTTATTTAATTACAACTGTCTGACGTGTTGTTTTTTAATTTTAAAAACAAAAGCCAAAGTAGCAAAGCTGTTGGAGTTCTCTGTCCTTATTCTTTATTATGATAGCAGCACACACCTGTTACACAATGTACACATGGTGTACCTACCTGCACTGGGGAAAGAGGAGATGTCTTCTCTCCTTTTTAAAATTCTTCAGACATTAAGATTCTGCACCCTTCAGAATGAAGGTATCTTGGAGATATGTTTTAATTCTCCATTTGCCTTATTTAATTCTTATTTGCTAATGGCTTACCCCTATTGCTCTTGCAGAAGTATAAAGCTGGTCCAAGGACAAAGAAGATCAATAAAAGTACACTCCTTTTTTTAAGTAGCAATGCTTCAAGACATAACTTTCCTCAGCAATCTATGGCTTGAAGAAATACCTGTTAATTCAGTCTATCCATACAGGTTGCTGCTGCCTTCAGTAATGGACCTGCCAGCTACTTGAAGCATCAGGTGTGTGTGCAGAAGGAATTGTGTTAATGGTGTGAATTATGAAAGGAAAGAAGAAAAAAAGTTAATAAACATTTCTTCTCAACAAAGAAAAAAATAGAGTTTTGAAAATTAAGGTGTTGCCCTTTTCAAACGAAAATATGTCTCTGCTAAAAGGGAACAGCAGTTTTGCTCTGATTTTTTGACAGTTCCCTTGTATGATGTTTCTGCAGATGTTTTTTAGGTACTGCAGGCAAGTAACACCTCACACGGACAAGCAAGTCAATGACCAGACCTAAGACTTCCAAGCAACAGTACTGAAGGCAATGAGAATTTCATCATTCACTTTCAGTGAAACAAGCATAGAAGCTGTTGTGTGTGTAAAATGAACAGGTTTGCATGTGTTCTCAAAAGAATAATTATTGTCTCTTATGGCTTTAGTTACTACTCAAGTCAAAAAGCACTCACAACCTTAAAAGCAAGCTTCCAGTTTTACTCTCCTGACTAATTTTCCTCACAAAAGAAAAACAGTTTTGGACCAAATAGAAAGATACAGAAAGGTTCCCCACCAAAGATCTGCTCCCAGCCCCTCTTATGTGACAAGGAAAGCACACTGAACTATTTCCAGGCATCTGTGTCTGCACTCATGATCTCAAAAAATAGAAGCCATAGCCAGAGATTTCTAAAGTACCCTCTAGCTAGAAATCTTTTTCCTGCTCTCTAGATGTAGTTATATGGACTGCAACCGGAGCTTGTTTAGTTTTTAAGTTAGGATTCTTCTTGCAAACTACCTATCGAACAAAAAGGCCTTACCATTTGTTTGGTGGACCGACATTGATTCGTAAATAAATTTGGTTATTCTAGATCAGCATCACCTGACACCTCTATTTGTAGAATAGGTCAACCAAAAGCATACTCTTTTCCAGATTTTCAGAACCATAAAGTTCCTCAAAAGTTTTTAATGTCAGCTTTCAGCGAGTGTCTGATCATTTTAGCTAGTAGTTGAGTAAATAATCTGCAGTCATTCAGTTACATAACTTTTAACAGAGATGCTTTCAAAGTCTTTGAATGTGAAGTTTGCTCCCAGACCAGCAGTGTATGCAGATGGGAAGCTCAGAACTGCTAATACTAACTCTGGCTGTACATATCAACTGCAAACCACAGCTTGGGGATCATCAATTTATCCACTCCCTTCATGCTCTTTTTTAAAGGTTTTTTGGTTGGTTTTTTGTTTGTTTGTTTGTTTGTTTGTTTTTATCAACAGTGTTTTCTATTAACTGTCCAGTTTTGCAGAAAGTGAACCAAAAAGCCAGTCAAATACTTGAATTAGCACAAAACTGAAGGAGGAGAAAATCACATCTCCTTCTTCTACTGATCTTATACATTTCTCACACCAAAGCATATTGGTTGATCCCTATTTCACCTACATTGCTTTTCATCATCTCCGGCCAACAATTCCTGTCCAGTCAGGATCAAATCTAAAATCTGGCCATATACATTTTTAATATTTTTTAAATATAAATTTTTCCCTGAGGCATTTCAGTAATTGCAACCCAAGTTATCCAAATTTATAAGGGGAAAAGACACATATCAGCAACTCCTTTTCCATTTGAAATACATATTTATATTTTCACCTGCTTTTTCACTTTAAGTACAATACTTGTTGCTACACCAGAGTTGTCATTCTTGTTGCACAGGGTGCCTCCACATTTGCCCAGACACACAAATACCCAGGGTATCTGTTGACAGACCAGGCTAATTTTGGCTAAATCCGTGAGATTTTAGGAGGGATGCAGCACAGCAGGCAGGACTGCATAAGCTGAGGCCTCAACTGAACTGAGACTGAGCAGGAGACCCCTCTCTGCAAGCAGAGCAAGTTTGGGTTGCACTTCTCTATCCTTCCTGCTAACACATTGCTTATCTCTCAGGAGGACAAAAGGGAAAAGCAAGAATTTTGTCTAGCCTTTAAAGCCTTTGCAAAGAAAGGCTTTGTATTTGTGTAGCTGTAAATAAAATGCTGTTATATGCAGCTAAAGAATGCTGGTTTGTGCAGCTAAAAGGGAAAGGGAGGCCAAAGGGTTGGACTCTGGTTGCATATAAATAGCCTTTTTCTAAAGCAGCAGCAGGATGTTAACAATTCAATAATAAACATGTAGTTATCCACACATGCTTAGGATGACATGGGCATGGAAAACCACTCACTACTACTTCTACACTCTTTAGTGCTATAAAGTAGTCTTCTGCTTCAAGATCTTGCATGGTTTGTATAAAAACTCCCTAGGGACAGTGGGAAAGCACAGTAATGGACCAGAAGGATCACACCCCAGAAGCCATGAACAGCCTGCTCTCCACATGAGGAGCCAGGATGCATTTCTCTTCTCTTAAGGAAGTGCTTAATGGTTGGACTGAGGAATAGTTTATTTTGGGCTATAGGCAGACTTCCCCCCACATTTTCAACATGCTGATTGGTTTGGGTTTTTTTAAAGCATAAATTACTGGTTTGAATAAATAGCCAATAATGTTGGTGGATGCTTGTTAAAACACTTCCCCTTCTGAAACACTCATGGAGTCAGTTTTCAAGTAATGGCATACAACCTAGAGATTTTATGACCAAAAAAAGAAAAATCTCACTGTTAACCCACTACATACAAATAATAGAAAATCAAGTCCAGCTGTGCAGGGAGGATCTCACAGGCACTTTTTTTTTTTTTTTTTTTTTTTTTTTAAGCAGAGAGCAAAGCAGAGCAGGGGCCTGCTTGCCCAGCAAAGTTCTATGCTTGAGCCTGTGTAATGGCAGTGCCACATGAGCTCTCTCACTAGTCTGGGGACAGTTCTCACCAGCAAGCACAGAACCAGTGAGCTAGTGGAAACAGGGAATGCAGAGATGAACACAGCATTGCCATTTTTAGAGCTACTCTATTCCTTCTCTTCTGAATGCAGACAAAAACCTCTGTTTCACATAGAAAAGTGAAAATCCTATTTCCCCCAGGGAGTTTTCCCCAAAAGACCGTAAGAGGAGAACAGGTCATCAAACAACAGCCTCCAAAGGGGGAAGGAGGCAGAGAGACATTGCTACAGAAGGGAAAAGACTGATTTGTAGAGGGATCAGCCAAAGTGAACTCTGTTCAGAATATTCATTATGGACATTTCCCATCCCAGTGAACTCAGTTCTCTGCCTAAATGCCTCTTTCCAGCTGAGATAATACAGATGCCTCAGGGAGATCATAGCTGTGCCTCAGGAAAGATCTTTTTCCTGTCTTTCAAAGAAGAGGTTTGCTTTTTCACACATTAAATTCAGCTGCTTCCTGTCTCCTGAATACCATGCCCAAGATCTGTATTGCTTCCCTCTGTGATATGAACACAGCCAGTTCTTGCTGAAGCATACCACTTATCTTTCAAGTCCTGAAACACCTGAGGTGCTGACAATTTACTCTCCTTAGTAATCCATAGTTTTGGGTGAAGTCCTTTTTAGAATCTGTGCTCAAGTTTTCACAAATTTGCTGTTGGTTCATATTTCTAGACTGTAAGTACATAATTTACTGATTTTTTTTGACCTCTCAACTATTGCCATCTGCAAACCTCCAGGTGAAATGCCTCCTGCAGAAATAAGGCACTGGGGTTGGTAGTCCTTGCAGACACAGGTGTTTGAAAGGCTGATATAATACAAGTCAAAACTGAATTATTTTTTATCTCCCCATTATTACAGGTAACTTCTGGGGTTGTTTCATTTTGTTTCTCACTGAGAACAGACAAATAATTTTGCTCAGCTTTTTCCCAGTGAGGAGCTGCAGTGCTGCCTTCCTCCTGGCTATGATAATATTCATGACCTTCTATTAAGCTGCTACACTTCTAAAATTTTAATATCCACATGTCTCCCTAATTCAGCTTCTGTGCTTGAGGCTTGCCAAATAGATTATGCTTTACTTGGGGATCACTAGTGCTGATGAGTACACCTCTTGTCTATTTTCAGGGAGGCAGGTAGAAGCTATCCCTCCAAGCAGCCTCTGCAGTGTACATACATGAAACTGTTCCTGTGCATAGGTGACATTTGTCATTGACAACAGTCACAATGCAGTAACTGACTTTGACAGGGATGTTTTTCATCCATTATTACTTAGCACAATCCTCCTTGTTCTTTTTTGCATGCTTCATGATGTAAGTACCCTGGATGCCTTTTTCAACCCTGCCAAGGAGAAAGTCCCTTTGTTTCATCCTTTCATTTTGGTCTTTGAAACACTTTTTGATAGTAGGCTTTGTACTTCAGCCAATGTTTAGATACTGATGCCATTGTCCATTCTTCAAAAGTAAGATGTTGACTACAGCTGTTTCCTTCTTTCCACCCATTTTTTCACTGAGTGAGAAGTGTGGTGCTGCATCATGAGTGCAAGGTCAGAGAACCACAGGACAGGTCAGGTTGGTAGACACCAAAGGGGATCATCTGGTCCAACCTCCCTTCTCAAGCAGGGTCATCCCAGAGCACATGGCACAGGATTGTGTCCAGACAGTTCTTGAATATCCCCAGTGAGGCAGACTCCACAACCCTTCTGTTCAATCTGTTCCAGTGCTTGGTCACTGCATAGTAAAAAACTTCTTCCTCATGTTCAGGTGGAGTTTCCTGTGTGTCAGTTTGTGCCTGTTGCTTTTTGTCCTGTTGCTCGGCACCGCCGAGCAGAGCCTGGACCCATCCCCTGACGCCGTCCCTTCAGACACTGACAGACATGGATGAGGTCCCCTCTCAGGCACCTCTGCTCAAGGCTGAGCAGGCCCAGCTCCCCCAGCCTTTCCTCCCAAGAGAGATGTTCCTGTCCCCCCTCGTCTTTGTCACCTGCACTGGACCAGCTGCAGCAGCTCCGTGTCTCTCTTGTCCTGAGGAGCCCAGGGCTGGACACAGCACTCCAGATGTGCCTCCCCAGGGCTGAGTAGAGGGCCAGGATCACTCCCCCATCCTGCTGGCACTGCTCTTCCCAGCGCACCCCAGGACACCATTGCCCTCCTTGGCCCCAGGACACACTGCTGGCTCATGGACAGCTCGCTGTCCGCCAGGAGCCCCAGGTCCTTCTCCTCAGAACTGCTTTCCAGCAGAGCAGAGCCCAGCCTGTGCCGGTGCCCGGGGTTCTTCCCCCCAGGTGCAGGACCCTGCCTGTGCCTTGGCTGAGTTTCAGACAGTTCTTCTCTGCCCCTCTCTCCCCCCTCTGCAGGGCAGCACGGCCCTCTGGGCTATCGGCCACTGCTCCCAGCTCTGTGCCATCAGTGAGCTTGCTGAGGGACACCTGCCCCTTCATCCGAGGCACTGATGGAGAAGTTAAACAGCACCAGGCCCACTCTTGAACCTGGGGGGTCACCACTTGTGACAGGCCTCCAACCAGAGCCTGTGCCACTCGTGACAATCCTCTGGGATCTGCCATTCAGACAGTTCTCCTTCGCCTCTGTGTCCCCCCATCCAGGCTGTTCCCTTCCTGAGTTTGCCTATGAGGCTGTTGTGGGAGACAGTACCAAAAGTCCAGGTAGAACAATATCCACTGCTCTCCCTGCATCCATCTATCCAGGCAGTTGTTTCACTGTGGAAAGCAATCAGATTGGCCATGCAGGATGTCCCTCTGCTGAATCCATGCTCACTCCATCCTGATCTCCTTCTTGTCATCCACGCAGACAGAGATGGCCTCCAGAATGAGGTACTCCATCACCTTTTCAGGGATTGAGATGAGGTGGACTGGCTGTATTCCCCCAAGTCCTCTTTCTTGCCCTTTGTGAAGACTGGGGTGACATTGGCTTCTTTTCCAGTCCTTTTCCAGCCATAGGGCACTTCTCCTGATCCTGCATGATGCTTCAAAGATGACCATAAGCAACTCAGCTATGGTGTCTGCTAGGTCTCTCAGTGTTTCTGGATGTATCTTGTTAGGACCTATGGATTTGTGAATGTCAGGTTTGCCTAGGTGTTCCCTAACCCAATCCAAACCAAAGGAAAGCCAGCCTTCCTTCCTTCCTTCCTTCCTTCCTTCCTTCCTTCCTTCCTTCCTTCCTTCCTTCCTTCCTTCCTTCCTTCCTTCCTTCCTTCCTTCCGACACTTCCTTCCGACACTTCCTTCCGACACTTCCTTCCGACACTTCCTTCCTTCCGACACTTCCTTCCGACACTTCCTTCCTTCCTTCCTTCCTTCCTTCCTTCCTTCCTTCCTTCCTTCCTTCCTTCCTTCCTTCCTTCCTTCCTTCCTTCCTTCCTTCCTTCCTTCCTTCCTTCCTTCCTTCCTTCCTTCCTTCCTTCCTTCCTTCCTTCCTTCCTTCCTTCCTTCCTTCCTTCCTTCCTTCCTTCCTTCCTTCCTTCCCTCTTCAAGCCATGTGTTCCTCTGTGGGATATTCCTGGGTTTTGCCCATCATTCCCTGCAACTGGCAGGACAGAAGGGAACACAGCTTGTGCTCCAGATCCCTTGACCAGTTATCCTGAGGCTCTGAGGTCGCTCTTGACCATCCACAGCTGCCTTATTGGAATGTCCTCAGCACTCACCTGGAATGCCAGCAGCAGGTGATAATCAGCTGGCCATACCAGCATGGGAAGTTTCTTGGGGTGTTTCCTACTTTGGCCCCAGGAAGGCAGCACACTTCCCTATGGGTTGGGTCCAGCTGACGCCCATCAGCTCCTCAAGGCTGCTCTTATCACTAGAGGCTGGGCCAAAGGCAGGTAGTCATTTTTAGCTCCCTACTCTCCCATAAAACAGGCAAGATCTCTACAGAGCCTGAGAGGTTTCTGAACAAGTTCCTCCTTATCTAGCACAAGCACCGGGTGCTGCCATGCATGCAGGTAGTTTCATTCTCTCTTCCTCCACTATGTACCTTCAAAAGCAATTACACAAGCCTGTAGTGCAGTTCAGTGACATTTTAAGCTCTTTCTCAGGATGTTTGACTTGTACTTCCCTCTTTCTGAGAATGTGATGACTCTAAGAAAAAATTAAATTTAATTGGCATGAACATCAGGTAAAATTAATTTCTCCTCATCTTTATCCATGAACTCATTCTGCATGAAAACAGTAACAGGTCCTGTGTACTGTAGAGCAGCCCAGTTTCATTTTCTGTGTTAAACATTTCAATTCTATACCAAATTATAATTACATAATGTTCTGTATTTCTCTTATGCTGATTTTCTAATGATACTGCCTAATTCCAATAAAGTTAAACTTTAGACATGGAAAATGTTGCCTTAGTTTAAATGCACTACTGAGCAAAGGGAGGACTGCCAAGTCAAGCCTGGGCTATCAGATCCATGTGATTCTTCACTGACCATCTTTACCTAAGTTGATAACTGCATGTCTGTGTCATGCACTCATTCAGGGAAATTAAGTAAATGGGTTTTAATCTTACTAAAATACTGATTTTCACCCAGCCAGGTAAGCCTTCTGATTTAGCCCATCATGCAGTCAGACAGCATTAATGTTATTATCAAAAGAGGAACCATGCAGCTGTAGGACAACAAAATGTGAAACTGCAGCAGCCCAAGCTTTAATCAGCCTAAACTTCTGTGGAACCACACCTTAAGTCACAAAACAGAAATCACTTTTTTCTGTAGTGTTATTATCATAGATTGGTTTCAATAGAGGAAAAAAACAGGAAAAAACCCCAAAAATCAAGCCTGTGTCTCATGCTCTGGAAGTTTTGGATTAAAACCAGTCAGGTCTGCTTGATGCTGGTGCGAGCTGGTCCACTGCATGGAAAATCCAGATTCCCATTGTTAATGTTCAAAACCCAGCAATTACTAGTTCTAAGTGGCATATTGCATTGCTATTGAGCTTGATAAGACTAACTTTCACCTAGCAAAAAAGATCCACACAAACCTGTAATAAAGATAAAATTACAACCTAGACTCTCCTTGCTCTGTGTTCCCTGCCAGTCGCATATCAAAGAGTTGAAAGAACAGCTGGAGAGCTCTTATGCATAAAAGAACAATCTTTTCTGCAGCCACAAGCCTCCGCTGTTTTTTTCATATAAATTCCATTTCAGAATTGGCAGAATTACAGGTTGATAAATAAAATCAGGAAAACAACTAGTGAAAAAGAGATGGGGAAGAAAAAGTACTTTCTTGTAGAAATTCAATATTAAAGAGATGCAGATTCAAAAAGACTGGCTGGTAAAGTAGGAGGAGCTGAAAAAAAAAATGCCAAACATACTCTAGGTCAATACCTCACCACAGGTGAGTGAATATTTTACAGATTACTGAATTTCTGCAGGATGTATGAAGTCATCAATGACTGCATAGTTTGGACCTTTTGTACAGCATAATCTGTAGAGGTTTGCCATATTTTTCCTGTTGTAAGGAACATAATTTTTTGTTGAACTAAGACTTATGTTTAGAAAAGGCCTCTAGGACTGATTGAAGGACTTCAAGTGAAGCAGAACCACTCTGCCCCTATGGTGTTGTTCCAGTGGCTTCCCACCCTCAGGGTTAAGCATTCCTGTTTTCAGATGGAATGTGTTTGGCTTTAACTTGCCAGCACTTAGGAAGAATTTCTATCCCAAATGGTTTCAAAGCTTTTCAAAAGTTTTAAAATACCTTTACAGAGAAAATTATCTTCCTCTTTAAATGCTGCTTTATGGTCAGACACAAGCCTTTCATGGAATCATGGAATCATATATAAATAGAATACCCTGAGTTGGAAGGGACCCACAAGAATCATCAAGCATGCAACAACTTTAGCTGGGACTTGAGCTAAATACTCAGGAAACAGCCAGAGCTGCCAGGAGTACGGGAGAGGAGGATTTAGGAAAGTAGAATGTGCTTAAGAAGTCAGGAAGTTTCGCAGTGTTAATAGAACACTCATAAGCTACAGAAAGCATTTTGGACAAAGAAATGAACAGTTAGGGTCAGAAGCTTAATAATGGCCTTATTCAAAACATAACGCAGCTCTAGCTGCTGGCTGAGCTGTAGCAACATTTCAACTCTTTGATGTTTCTGGTACCCACCCAGAACCCTGAAGTGAAGAGCTTTTACTGAAAAAGTTCTCTTACAAGGTGTCAGCCTAGGGTGGCATCTTTGGCCCACAGACCTCCTGTCTGATAGTCTAGTTCTGGACAGCACAGTGACACCATTTATGAAGGTGCAATATTCAATAATATTTATAGAGTAATTGTACCTTTTGTATGTGTCTTTGATGGAAATACTGAAAAAGGCTGGATCTCAGACTTTGTTATCCAGCAGACTTTTACATGTGACTTCACATCATGCAATTCCCCTGTTTACCTCTGTTTTTATGGACATAGCTGAACCCCCTTTACATCAGTAATGAAGTTTATTACTAAGAGATCTTTCTATTACTGTCTCAGGAGGAGGACATCTCTCAATTAATAAGCAAGAGTTTGGTGGGAAAAACTAAAAAAAATACAGAGAAACAAAAAATCAATATATCTTTTCCCTGGATTTTATGTTCTTCACTTGTATAAATTAACCAGAAAAAGTCAGTGCCAGGGAATTAAGTTTATTTTAAGAGTTCTCCAAATAGGAAACCAGCAACTGGTTTAAAAGAAGATACCAAATAGAATCAAGATCTCACATCAGTTTTCTCAAAGATGTAACTGGGATGGTTTTTTGTAAGGGGACAGGCATCTAACAAAGCCCTTTGGTATATAACTGGCAGTGTAGGTTGTTTTAGTATCTAGGAGAGTGTGATGCTTTGGGCCTGACCAGACAGGTTTGTAGGCTTAATAACTGTGAGAGAATGAGGCCAATGATGGGTCCAAAATGTAGCCAAGAAATCAATTGGTTTTGCTGGGAAAGTCTGGAGCACGAGTGATAGGTTATTGTCTATTTCATAGCCAAGGCTTATAATTTTCCTTCACTACAGAAGGGCTATTAAATGGCTCAGTAATTTTATTAAGCTGGGCCAAAGACTGACACATCTTGGCTGGCTTTTCATTTGGGTGCTTCCAATGTGTCCAAGTAGTGGTGTGAAGGTCCATTTTCTCCAGAGGAGGAAGATATGCATCAGGATTTCTGGTGAATACAGGAGGCTGCAGTCAAGCTTTGTGTTTTTCCTGAAATTCAGTTGTAGTGGAGAAAGGAAGACAGGGACTGGTTTTGTCTGGTATGGTTTTAGAAGCTTGGTTGGCTGACCAGCCCACCCCTGGTAAGAAAATTTGTGTGTAGTGAGGCCATCAAATGAAACATAATTGACCTTGTATATCTGAATTTTATGGACATAATGTTTCACCACAGGAGGTGGTACATCACAGAATCACAGGATCACTAGCTTGGAACAGACCTTGATCATCAAGTCCAACCCATGCCCTAACACCTCAACTAAACCATGGCACCAAGTGCCACATCCAACCTTTTTTTAAACACATCCAGGGATGATGATTCCACCACCTCCCTGGGCAGACCATTCCAGTACCTTATCACTCTTTCTGTAAAAAAATTTTCCTAATATCCAACCTATATTTCACTTGGCCATGCTTAAGACTGTGTCCTCTCATTCTGTCATTACTGCCTGGAGAAAGAGACCAACCCCACCTGACTGCACCCACCATTCAGGAGTTTGTAGAGAGTGACAAGGTCACCCCTGAGTCTCCTTTCCTCTAGGCTGAGCCACCCCAGCTCCCTCAGTTGTTCCTCACAGGGTTTGTGTTCCCAGCCCCTCTCCAGCCTCGTTGTCCTCCCCTGGATGTGCTCAAGTGTCTCAATGTCCTTCCCAAACTGAGGGGCCAGAGCTGGGCACAGCACTCCAGGTGTGCCCTCACCAGTGCTGAGTGCAGGGGAGAATGACCTCCCTGCTCCTGCTGGCCACTCTGTTCCTGACACAGGCCAGGATGGCATTGGCCTCCTTGGCCACCAGGACACACTGCTGGCTCATGTTCAGCCGGCTGTGGACCAGCACCCCAGGTCCCTTTGTGCCTGGGCACTGTCCAGCCACAGCATCCCCAGCCTGTAACACTGCAGGGGTTATTGTGGCCAAAACGCAGGACTCAGCTCTTGGACTTGTTAAACATCATCTTACTGGACTCTGCTCATAATTCATTCTGTAATTGGCTATGTGTTCAAAGGGAGCCTTGCTTTTCTGGCCCAGATTCAGAGGTTTACAGCTTTGAGTGGCAACCAGTCCCCTGCAGAAACTGTCATTCTGGACAATGGTTAAGTGGTAAAATGTCTCTTTTGATGGAGCAAACCTGTTGTTTGGTCCAATCTGCTCTGTCTTGGTTCATTCTGTAACACACAGTCATCTGAAATGAAAGGGGAATCATATTGAAATTCTCAGCTGAAATCCTTTGACAAGTTCAGCCATATATCAATATTATGATCATTACATTTTCTACTTCAATAAATATTTGTTTATGATGTAGTGTTTCGCAGATCTTCAAAGAGCAGCTGTAGAATACGTTACACACCACTGTGTTAAGCCCCAGAAATGCTGTGCATCTACACAGAATGTTGGATCAAACCCACTCGTGCCTACAGAGACCATGAAATACCATGAGGGAAGATTCAATTGTACTCTCAGTCTCACAGAGATATTTTCTGCAGGTAACTGAGTGGGTGCCATCCCCATGCTCAGTAAACCATGAATAGTGGAGGTGCAGCATCAAGGCAGTGCTTTTGACCCACTTCAAACACCTCCCTGCTGCTGTGCTGTGGCCAGCTCCGAGCACAGAGCACACCTGTGTCTGCAGAGGGCTGTTTGGGTGTCTCACACAGCATCTCTAAGACAAGGAGAACCAGACATCCCCCGTTCCAGGTGAGCTGCAGTGCCACCCTTCCTCTTCCTACCCTCTCACTTGGCCTGGTGGCTGTCCCAATTCCTCAGCTGCACAGCTGGAATGCTGCCCGGGGTTTGCCAAGTTCAGAGGCTTGCAGCTCATCTTACTGTTAGCAAGCTGTGCTCCTTGGCCCTTGGCTTTGCTCTCCGTGATGCTCCTGCTGTCAGAACAAACAGAAACTGAGAAAGAACTTGCAACTTGTCCCAATTCTTCCTTATTGGAAAAACTGTGCTGAAATTTGCAGAGTAAGTCTGCACTAATGTGAAACGTTGAATTATGTTGCAGAAGTAACCCATATTCCAGAGATCTTGCTATCCAAATTTATGACTAAGAAAACATTTTAGGTGGTATTTTAGGGACATTCATATGTTCCTTTCTTGACAGGATATCAGGGAAATAAATGAGGCCCTGTAATGTGAAAAGATTTGTGCTGTCGCACTAGGAATCTATTGCAAAACTGCCTAACTCTCTGACCAGTGCTGAGGCCAGAAGACCATAGTTTTTTCCCCTTACTAGTAATTTTGTGCAACTTTCCCTAGAGACCATTATGGTTACTGGTAGGAAGCTGAAATGAAATAGTCTTGGATCTAACCCAAGGGGTGCTTTTTGTTTTCTTTTTATAATTTTCCTTCCTTTCAAACCACACTAAGAATCATGAGGCAAATAAGCTTCCAGCTGACTCTGCACAGGAAGGAAGTCTAGTTGTCAAAGCACTGCAGAGTAAATGATGCATTTAGGGTACTTGTATCAGGATATTTGAATTCTTCAATCCAATCGGAGTTTGGCACTCCTGTTTCCCCTGGGAAGTAGGAGATGTCCAGGCACCACCATACCGGTGAGATGCTGACTGTATGCCCATGCCTAGGGTACATCATTTTCCTGGAGAAACAGTCCAACAGGGTGAACCAGGAACATACACAGATGTGTTTTTACAGGAAATGCATTACTAAGGTGTTTAAAAGTGAGAAGCTAATGAGATTCAGACCACCTCTAAGAGGAGGTTTGTTCAGAGATCTCACATTTCAGCTGCCAACCAAGAGTTACCAAAAACTTTTCAGGTTCTCCCATCATCTTTGTTGGAGAACACTCTGTGCGTTTTGGATGTAACCACAGCTCTTGCAAAATATTCAAAATATGATAAGCAAGTCCATCTGTCTGCAATTTTTTTAATTTATAAGGCCCTACATGTTTGGAGACCTCATAGGTGTTATGAATTTATTTTACTTGGTGTAAGCCAGCAGTGCTACTATTCCTTCAAAATATGTTACATTTTTATTGCAACTCAAATTCTTAACCATAGATATTAATAGTTTCCCGTGTAGCACAATCTTGAAAACATTAGGGGGTACAGGAGGGAATTCAGGATATGAACCATATGCTGTTGGAGGGTTAGGCACATCTCCCTGTAGCCAAACAAGACTTAATTAAAATAGATTACATAGCTGAAGATAGGCAGAAACAGCTACATGTGTAGCCTGGAGGAGAGGAGAATTTTGAAACTTAAGTTGCAAAGTCATCTGACATGAACTATGATAAGCAATAGCAACAACTTAACCCTACAGGGTCATTTGTTATATGATGCGTTCAGTGGGAAAGAACATGATGATACAGTAGGAAAGGTAACTTAATACCAAAGCAGCACTATTTTAGATGCTGTTCCAATATTTTAGTTACAACAATTAATTGAATACAATGTTCCAGGTGAGGTAATTTTCTTCACAGTGGCTGGTATAGTGCTGTGTATTGGATTTGTGCTGAACACAAGGGTGGATTATACAGAGATATTTATGTTATTGCTGAGCAGGGTTTACACACAGCCAAGGCCTTTTCTGCTGTTTTGTACTCCATGCCGGTGAGGAAGCTGGGGGTGCTTGGGAGGCTGGAAGGAGACACAGCCTGGAGAGGTGACCCAAACTGACCAAAGGGACATTGCAGACCATATGCATCATGTTCAGTACATAAAGTGGGGGAAGGAGATTGGGATGGGCATTTGGAGTGATGGCATTTGTCTTCCCCAGACACTGTCACCTGCGATGGAGCTCTGCTCACTTGGAGATGCCTGAACACCTGCCTGCCCATGGGAAGCAGTGAATTAATTCCTTGGTTTGCTTTGCTTTTGTGCACTGCTTTTGCTTTCCCTATTAAACTGCCTTTATCTCAACCCACAAGTTTTCCAGCTTTTACCCTTCTGATTCTCTCCCTGATCCTGATGGGAGGGGAGTGAGCGAGCAGTTGCCTGGGGCTGGGCTGCTGCCTGGGGTTAAACCCATCACTACAACCTAGCAATGCTTAGACAATAGTGCAATGAAAACTTGCAAATTTTGTTGACTCTGGGCCTTTAAGAGAATTTATTCTGTATGCAACTCGATCTTTGAGGGGGCTTGGACAAAAATTTCCATTTACAGTGCTTGGAAAAATACTGTAAATTATAACCAAATGTGGCTGTGATACCTTTTATTAAAGCTCTGGAGTTACACTTAAGGTGCTGACCTAAACACTGAAAAAAGACCAAAATATACATATGTTTCAGATATGGAGAAGTTAGGGATATCTAAACACAAAAGGACAGATCCCCACCTTGCACATAGCAGCTTTTTTTATTGGTTTCACCAAAGTTATTCCAATGAATACTATCTGGTGAAATTGCCTATGCAAAATAAAGTGTTCAAAAGTGTGTAGGTACAGATATTCTGCACCTGTGGGTCATAGTCTTCACAACTCAAGTCATTCTAAATGGCCATTTCCTGTGTGTTTGATGTACAAACTGCAGCTTATGTTGTTGCAAACATGCACCTGCAAACACGCAGCAGTTAGAATAAAGTAAAACTTTCAATCATTTCAGCCAGGTAATTTAAATGATGCATTCACATGCCTTTTATTCTCCAACTTCTTTCATCATTTTCACTTCCAAGAAAAATATAGTCTGTGTACCTTGGGACAAATCTGCAATAATAAGCACCTGTCATAAGCTATTATATTTGCACAGCATAATAAAATGAGATACAGAAACACACAAAACTATTTATCTGGGTATCATAAAATTAAATATAGAAACACGCAAAACTATTTATCTGCCTATCCATGTTAGCTAGCTGAAAGGTGAACAGAGGGGAGGTAAAATCCTCTGACTTTCAACTTATGACTTCCTACCAAAAGTAGTGGGGTTGCTATAACTGTGTAACTGAAAGTTTTCTCCCAGTGCACATGGAAGAAAATTTGTGCTGTTGAAGAGGAGGGGGGAAGCTCCCAAAGGCACAAGCCACCAAGTTAGCACAATTGAGAAACAAGGGCATAGTTAGATGCACAGCTCACCTGTTTTACCAGCAGTAGAGCTGGAGTGCATTGTGTCTATATTTCTTGTATACATCTCCTGTACTTTCATGGAATAACTCCATACCAAACACAGAAAGGATCTCCTGCTTCCTGAACTGCTCAGACCTAGGAAATTCCATATATTTTAGACATGCCTCATCCACTGAATGTGTGGATCAGCTATGCAGTAAGAGAAATATGTTCAGTACATCCTAAAGATCAAGATTCTGTTGTTGGATCACCATACAGGACTTCCCACGGCCCTGCTTCTACTGAGGATTCCTGTAGGCCTGTTAGGTATGGAAAGGAGGTGAATTCAGAGAGATCTCAATGCTACCATTAATGCAGTGCTCTGTAACCCACTACCTATTTCTGTCTGTATGATTCCTGCACAGCATGTTAGCATACATACAGAGAAGGAATAAAAACTGCACAATGTTTTGATCCCTCTTCTTAAAAAGTGAAGTTATCTGTGAAGTCCTGAACAAAGCTGCAGGGGCAGCTTACCTTTGAAAGTGGTTCTTGTATCCATCTTCGTCCTGGAGATATGTCTCCTCATCCTCCAGGACAGATATGAAGATACTTGAGACATGGTGTTGGAGGAGGTAAGTAAGTGGAGGTCAAATCCATGTTCTCATGTCTCTTGACATGCTTTTCAGATAGTTTAGGTTTCTGTGGTAACACTTCATGAGCTATATAATCTCTCCTGTGAAGAATAATTTCATTACTTCTTTTTTGTTCTAGAAAAAAAAAATGCTCTTTTTTCTGGACACGCAAAGAAATGAACAATTCCCCTTACCTCCACCAGCTAAGAAAGTTTGGATATGATAAAAGCAGTTAGTGAAACACACAGGCCTTTTGCATTTTAAAACATGGACGCTGCAAAAGGAACAGAGGCAGCTCTTGATAACCCCAGCCAGGCCAGGCTTCCCCTTCTTTCCACCCAGCAAGGATAATGTCTTTACACAGAGCTATCTCTGTTCTACAGTGGAATTACAACGGAAGACATAACTTCTGTTAAAGGGCAATAATTATAGCAGGCTATCTAGTGTGTATAGGAAAGGAGAGAGGCAACAACAGCCTTCCCAGACCATGACATCAGAACAGTTCTACAGCAAAACACCAGCTGGGCAAAGAAACATCAGCATGGCCAGACAGTCAGCTTTTTCTCAGCTATTGCTTTAAAAGAGCTACTTAAGATATTGAGGTAATGTTCTTAGCTCTAGGACAAACCTTGCAGAACCACAACAAGACAGAGAAGAAAACTTGACCATCCAACATTCAACATCCTGAACCTATTTTACTGCCCCAATCCTTTGGTACAGGGCAGAGAGTTTGCTGCCTGGCACAAGGAAATTCACTTTCTTATGTCAGAAGTACTTCTCCACTGGTGTGCAGATCTGTTTATACCATTGGCAGGAGAAGCAGTCAGTATAGGAGCTATTAAAGTATTAATATTGCACTTTGCTTCTGGAGTGATGCTGAGTGGGCAGGAGCCTGAGCCTCTGAATACACTGTATTAGTGATACCTTTTAGCAAAATACACAAGGGTCTCAAAAGTCCCTTTTGAATAAGAGAGAATTCACATTGCAAAGTATTTGGTATAGTGGTAAGAACAGAAATTCAGAAGTAAAAAATAACCAAGAACATCAAGGGCTCCTTATGTAGGTGTCACACATTTTCCAGCTACATGACATGCTGTTTTCAGCAATCTAAAACAATGTAGTTTTTAAGAAGGGTCAGGAAAAGACAAGCTGGAGCACAACAGACATCCAGCATCCTCAGGAGCAGGGAGAGCCCAGTAATGGAGAGGGTCTTTTCCAAGCCAGTCACCGCCCAGTTCCATGCTTGAAACAGTCAATATGTACCAGAGCCAAGAAAGGGATCCCAGGTAGGCAAGACTTCACCAGAGTGATGAAGTGCTTTCTGGAAGTAGGAATAGGAAGGGGACAGACTCAGTAGAGTTCTACATCAGAATGGGTACTGAGAGAGCTGAAAGAAATCATCACTAAGCCACTTCTCCATCATTTACAGGCCACCCTGGCTAACCAAGGAGGTCACAAAAGACTGGAGGTTAGACAATATTACCCCCAACTATAAGAAAGGCTGGAAGGAGGATGTGGGGAGATACAGGCCTGTTAACATGACCTCAGTGTCAGGGGGCCACAAGCAGATCATCTGGAGTGTCATTACAAGGAAAGTGCAAGACAACCAGAGGATAAAGCCCAGTCAGCCTGGGTTTGGGAAAGGCAGGCGCCAGGTCCTGCTTGGCCAACATGATTGTTTTCTGTGACAAGGTGACCTGGTTGGTTGATGAAGGAAAGGCTGTGGATGTGGCCACCCGGACTTCTGTAACGCCTTTGACACCATCTCCCAAAGCCTTCTCCTGAGAAACGGGGTGCTCCTGGCTTGGGCAGGCGCTCTCTTTACTGGATAAAGAGCTGCTTGGATGGCTGGGTCCCAAGAGTGTTGGTGAATGAAGTTAGATCCAGCTGGGGCCCAGCCACCAGTGGTGCTTGCCAGGGCTCAGTATTGGGGATCCCTCTTAGGAATCTATCAATGATGTGAATGAGGGAATTGCATGCACCCTTACTCAGTTTACAGGGAACACCAAGCTGGGCAGGAGTGTTGATCTGCCAGAGGGTCAGAAGGCTCTGCAGAGGGATCTGGACGGGCAGGATCTATAGGCTAAGGCCAATGGCATGAGGTTCAACAAGGGCAAATGCCAGGTCCTGCCCTTCAACCGTGTGAGTGACTGAAAGCCTGAAAGACTTAATGTAAACCCAAAAGAGCTAATGTCTCAAACATTTGACAGAAGAGAAAAGGAGTGTTACCATGCCAACTAGAGAAGATATGGTTAGAAAACAGGGTCTTGCAGAGGCAGCATAGTGCTTCTCTGGGACCAGCTTCCTTATCTTGGGTAACTATTTTTAAGAACAAATTTGAAACCATGACCCCATCCAACCCCTTCTGGAAAGTTTGAGAATAACAAGATGCACATGCAAGGACTAGTCTATAAATAGTGCAACAGAGAGGTGAGGGTATGCATCCATCATCCATGCACCTGCCATCCAGAGGAAAGAGACCAGAGGCAGTACTGGGGCCCTGGCTGGTAACACAAATCTGTTTTCTCTACCTCTATTTTCCTAACTCTCCTTCTTCCTTTTTTCCTCTGCTTAAAAGTTGGAATCACGGCTGCTGGTGAGAATTCGGAAGCACAGGTCCTAGAAGTGGCTCAGGGAGCTGAGGTTGTTTATACTGGAGAAGGGGAGGCTCAGGGGTTACCCTGTCACTCTCTATAACTACCTGCAAGGAGGGTGGGGCCAGCTGGGGGTGAGTCTTTTCTCCTTGAGTGGATGACAAAAAATGGCATCAAGTTGCAAAAAATGGCATCAAGTTGCAAGAAGAATTTCTCTACAGAAAGGGTTGTAAAAGATTGGAACATGCTGCCCATGGGACATGGTTGAATTCCCTACTCCTGGAGGTATTTAAAAGCTGTGTAGACGTGGCTCTTAGGAATAGGGTTTACTGGTAGACCTGGCTAAGTTAATGGCTGGACTTGATGCTCCTGGGGCTTTTCCAGCCTAAAGGATTCTCTGAGGACAAATGGATGGTGTTAGCTGGTAAGACTTCAATAGCCATTGTCTTCTCTTAGGTCTCTACTTTGACTCAGCAAAGACAACGGTGGAATTACTCAAGATTGTGCCTTGGATGACGCAGGAACTTCCCTTCCATTTGAGGAAAGATTAGTTCTCAGATCCATTTTAAAGGATCAGATTCCTACTTATGAATTCATGAGTTCCTTCTGTGGACAAATACTTTGAACATCATTCTCCAAGGAGCCGGGAAAAGCCTCATAACTGAATTCCATCAGGGTAATGGGCACAGTGCAAGTATGAGGACTTCTAAACATCAAGACTGAGGAATAACATAGCTGAGAAAATTAAACAGCTCAGCAATCCAGCAGTGACAAGCAGTGCTCTGCATTGGCAATGGTGTTATTTAATATCATTATTAATGACATAGTCAAAGGGATCAAGTGTGCTCTCAGCAAATTTGCAACTAACAGCAAGGTGAGTGATGTGGCTGACAAATGAAGGACAGGATGCCATTCAGAGGGACCTGGACAAGCTCAAGAATTGGGCCAGTGGGAGCCTCATAATGTTTACCAAGACCAAGTGCAAGGTGCTGCATCTGTGCTGGGGCAACCCCCAGCACCAACTCAGGCTGGGGATGAACAGATGAGAGCAGCCCAGCCCAGAAGGACTTGGGGGTGCTGGTGGGTGAGAGCCTGGACATGACCCAGCCATGGGCACAGCCAGCCCAGAGAGCCAAACGTGTCCTGGGCTGCATCCAGAGCAGGGTGGGCAGCAGGGCCAGGGAGGGGATTCTGCCCCTCTGCTCTGCTCTGCTGAGACCCCACCTGCAGGGCTGCATCAGCTCTGGGGTCACAGCACAGGAAGGACATGGAACTGATGGAGAGAGTCCAGGGGAGGGTCAATGAGATGATCAGAGGGATGGAGCAGCTCTCCTGTGAGAAGAGGCTGAGAAATTGGGTTGCCCAACCTGGAGAAGAGAAGCTTCAGGGTGAACTAATTGTGAGCTTCCAGCACCTGAAGAGAGCCCAGAAGAAAGACTTAGAGAGACTTTTTACAAGAGCACGTAGTGGCAGGACAAGGGGGAATGGCTTCAAACTGAAAGAGAGTAGTTTTAGATAAGGAAGAAATTCTTTACTGTTATGGGGGGTGAGGCATTGGGACAGGTTTCCCAAAAAAGTTGTGGGTGCCCCATCCTTAGGAATGTTCAAGGCCAGGCTGGAGGGAGCTTTGAGCAGTCTCATCCAGTGAAAGGCATCCCTGCCCTTGGCGCCAGAGTTGGAACTAAATGATCTTTAAATTGCCTTCCAACCCAAGCCATTCTGTGAGTCTATGATGTCTCTGAAAGCAGCTCAGTCTGGGTAGTGCAAGACATCTCCATTGCATCTGCAAAAATGAGGATAGTGGGAATAAACTGGTTTTTGGAGTAATCTCCATACTAATCAAGCTAAAATGCCACCATGGATTGCCTGTCATTGGCGACTTCCTTCTTTCCACACCAGGCTAGAACAGGGTGGACAAGGCTCATCCTGTCAAAAAGAAGTCTGGGATCCCACCCTTGGGTTTCTTCCCAGAGCTGTAGAGGTTCCTTTCTGCTTTGAGTCAAACACTCTACAGTGAGTGTGATTTACTGACTAAGGACTTCAGGAGCCAGCCCACAGGAATTACAATGAGAGGAGGAGACCTCTGGTTTTATGCCTCATACATCATTCCTGGCAGAATCAGTATTCCCTAATGAACATATGTCTTCCAGTGTGACATTTAGTTAGATATGAATTCATCATTTGAATTATATAGTCCCTGTTAAATTAAATATAAAAATGTAGGCAATTTAGGGTCAGCTGGCGACTGCCTACATTTGTACAGTTGATCTCTGGTCTACATTTAAGGGTACACCTCCATATACTGAATCTTTTTCCAAAGCAGCACAATAGGAGAAGAAGGCCCCAGAGGGCTTAAATAAAGCTGACCTTCTTTTTGAGGAGCCAGTTTTCACACTTGCATCAAAATTCCATCTGTGAAATCATAAATCAGGAAGAGTCAAAGAGTGGATTCATTTTTGTCTCAAAGGAGTTTTGAGTCAGGACTTGAAAAAGGAAGTCCTTACAGGGAAAAAGACAGAACATGGATAATCCCTGACAATTAGAACAATAGAAGAAAACACTTCGGAGTGCAAATCTCAGGGGAAAATAAAGATGAGCCACTTCCTTAATAATTTTATAAAATTTCCCCTTTCATGTAACTGGAGGAGAGGCAAACAGGAAGATGCATAAACAATGAATGTGCTCACTCTTGCTAGTCCATGTGACCTTTTTGGAAGGGACTTTTTGACAAAAACCTTCCAATACAGCGCTGAAACTTTCTGGCCACACTTGTGGGCTTCCAACATTCTTTGGAATTATTCATCATTCTCCAGGAGAAAATGATCTGCCTATTCTTTCTGCTCCAAATCTGCTGGCTTCACACTGCTTTAGTCCTCCTGCTCTCCTAAGGTCCATGATGCAGCAGGCCAGTCTTCAGCTTGGTTCTGGAGCGTGTTGAGGAAGCCCTCATGTCGGCTTTTTTTGGTAAAACTGCACTGGGACTGACGCGGGGAAAATAGCTGCACTACCTAGCTCATCGTGGACCTGCATATGGGACAGCCAGCAGCAGCATTTTACAGAGAAGAAATGGCTGATGAGGAGCAAATTAATGGCACTTCACTAATGCCTCAGTTAGTGCTCCACAACAAGTTGGCTGTATGCATAGGATTTGGAGGGATGGGGTTTGGAGTGACCAGGAGGGCGAGGGGTCCTGCAGAGCAGCAGGACAGGGGTGTGCAGTGCAGGCAACTCTCGGAGCACACCACAGGAGCAGGCAGGGAAAGCTGCCAGAACCTACATTTTTCCCCTTGCAGGCATTCCTGGCCTTACTCATGCTAGGGAACTTCTCAACAGCCCATGATGGAAAAAAGGCCAGGATTGCCTGCAGAAGGCAGCAGCCCCAGGCTCCCATGGTCTTTGCTCAATGATGAAGTTTTCAGCATGATCCAGCAACACAATTAGTTTTACACCTCAAGTATTTCCCCCTTCCTCTTGTGCATAATTCTGCTTTCTTCGGTGAATTTCAGAGTGACCTTAGTCGAATTTTCCCTAAATAATGATGTACACCCTCAGATTTTACTGTAAAACTCACTCTGTTATAGACAACAAGCAGCCGAGGGCCACCAGTGATAATTCAGTACCAAATTATGATAGTATGAAAACTTTATTTCTGCACCCACAGACATGTCTGAAAATATTTTTAACTGGAAAATAATGGGAGAAACAGAGCAAGACTCTTAACAATGAGTGGAACAATGCTAGACTTAGAGGTTTGCTACACTTTACTACTTGTTCTGGCGTGATAAATATTTAAAAAAATAACTACATGATTCTTCAGGACTGAAGGCACGGTTTTGTGACTGCAGCAAGTCAGCACATTAATGTCAGTGCTAAACGGTTAAAATTGCCGTGTAAGCATTTTGATGTTGCAGCTGTCAAATCATCCTCTTCTTTCTAAAAGCTAATGATACCTATATTTTGGTATCTGCTATGCTTGCTTAGCTATGGGGTTGGGATTTTTTGTTATTTTTTCTGATTTTCACTGTCTTCTGATTTTCCAAATTACACTTTTTCTTGACTGAGGTCTATCAAGTTAGTCTCACCAATACTGCTAATAAGATAAAACAAGTACTTAAGGATGGGGAGGATTACTAAGACTTATGGAATAATAGCAGACCCTTTGATTGTAAAAAGAATACAGGTCTTCTTCGTTTATCTGAACAGAAACTGAGATGAAGCTCATTAATAATTTATCAGCTTACATTAAATGCTTGTTTAAACCAGGGAGGACACCCTGGAGTCACAGCTCAGGACCAGAATTCAGGCTAGTTGCTATGTGGCTTTCTACTGATAATTACTGTCCACAGAGGTCATGGATGTCATGGTACTACTGCTTGGGAGAAAAAAACTGCAGGCCATAAATGGCTGAACTGTAATTTAGTTGTCCCTTACTAAAATGAACCCTCACAGGGAAAAGCAACACCTCCTTAACCACGTAATCTATTTCTTGTACCACCTCTAATTTCTGTGAATGGTCAGATTGAAAAGCAGCATAGAAATCTCTTGTTTAGATGGCATGATGATGCTGTGCAAAACAAGACAGGGATGCAAAAATGTGGTGAAGAATTGGGGCAGGTTCTAATTACAAGAACTGATTGCCCACAGTTCGGTTGCAAAGAAAATCACGGAAGATGAGCCTTCATTTTTGTAAATATTTTCTCTTCCAAGATATGGAGATGCAGTCAGAGGCCCAGCTACCTGACTGAGTTACAGAAGACAAGATGACAGATGAGATGCTTGCAAAGGGAAGATGATCGTCCATGTGCAAAGTATCAAAGTATATCACACACAAATATTGAATATGGAAGCAAAGGGAGCATATGAAAAGTAATATGTTCTGGTTTTAGACGGTGAATAGGTTTGAAACAAATAGTGAATGTACTATTTGAAAGTACAAGAGAAAGGTCTCCCTTGAGAGAAGTTTGGAGCCCTTGTGACCATACCAGTACAAAAGCATGTTAACCAAAAACATTTGGAAGATTATCTGTAACACCCACACGACTCAGAAACTTTTTTCTTTGTGCCATATATGAAGGATGAAGTCTGGATGCCAAACATGATTTCTTTCATCAACACATACATTCACCCCATGTTAAAATAGGTGGTTCAGTCATCTCCAAATTAATAAGTAACTGTTGAAAGCAGGTTTTAACCATTTACATGCATGCAGTGTTCACTGCAATTTTGGGCAAAAGTTTAGCAAAAGACAAAGGAATCTGTAGATGTATAGTGCTTATCAGTGCCTAAAGAATACATTTCATGATTGCCTCATCTTCCAAATTTGTGGTCATGGAAAACTGCTATGGAAAAGTCCAGTGCATTCTGACAATATAAACATCATGGAAAGATCACAAGCTACTCTATGAATCCATGTAGCTTAGAGAATGGAATGCAAATTTTGGGTAACTGTTAAAAGATAGAGTTTACTTTTGAAGGACAGATGTTCCTAAGGTATAAAAACCCCTTTTGATGAGAAAAAACTTTAAATGAAGTAAGTTTTGTATTAGAAAGAATTCATATTTCTTGTTGAACTGTTTCCTGCATCCATGTTTATCCTGTATGGTAATGAAGTCCTAGGCTTTGTCATTGAGCAGTGTGGTTCTGTCCTGGCAGCCAACCATCCAGCTCTTCCATTACAGCTGCCTTTAGCAGAAATTCCCAATGGTTTTTACATAAAACTGGTGTGTCAGCTGTATTGTGCCTACACAGGTGAAGCCATGCTCTCTGCCCTTTGTGTTAACGTGGTCATACAGTTTTGTATTCCTTCTTATTCCTACATACATACGTGAAACTTTCCAAATTGCAAGCAGACACTGCTGATGGGAATTTGAATTGTTCGATTTTCATTTCCCTAATCTCTGCCACTGCTTTCCATACAGCCATTCCTATGCAGAAAAATTCAATTTTTTCTGGAAATTTAAATTCAGAAAGTCTTACGCAGTCACTGCTGTCTTAGTGCAGTATACAAGCATTTCTGATCAAATCCCTAGGCTAACTCTAGAGTGTAGAATAATACCGCTCACTGACACAATACTTTATATGGCAAACCACAGGGATAGCCTCAAAGACGTTTCCGGAAACACAAGAAAATGTAATGGGGCTTTTCTCTAGGATTTTTCTGCTTTGAAGAAGCAGGATGTAAGCACTTAAATAATTTGTGAGTCCAATTAGAACCTCCTCCTGCCCTTTTGACAGACAACTAGGATCTCAGAAGGTATACCTTGTTCTATCACTTTAACATGCAGTTCCCACAAGTTTCCCATCAGAAAAGTCTCTGCAGGAATCAGGCATGTGCAAGGAATCAGGCTGTAAGCAGGGAAGAGGAACTCCTGAAACTAGAAAGAGCAAATATGCTTAGAGGGAGGCTGGGGAAAAACACTGAAGGCACTGTCTGTCCTTACAAGAGGACAGACAAAGTAAAAGGACATGAACATATTGGAGGGGTCAATGGAACGCCCTCAGAGGGACATCCAGGACTTAAGGAGGAAGGATGAAGTGCGTGAGAAGGGAAAAGTGGCATCATAACACTAGGAAGAATCATTATTTGGGAGCCCTGGATTTTGTTTTTAGTGATCAATTTGATTATGTAACTAGGCAGCTTGGATTAATTGTAGAAAAATCTGGCAAAATATACACTGTGAATTTGGCCTGTTAAAGCACCCTTACAGTACTGCTCTTACTTGCAGGTGCATGAATTCATGACAGCTCACTAGCCAGAGGTACTTGTCCCCTTTAAAAAACAAATAGAACATACTGGAAGCACACCCATATGAAACCTTTTAACGCTAAGTAGAGTGCATGAAAATATTTTTAATAAAAATATACATGAACATTTGAAATCTGACATTCTTCATTCCTGCTTTTTGGCTTACAATAAATTGGTCATCAGATATGAAACCTCATCACAGGCTTTAATGGGAATGCAAGTGCACGTCTTAAACTCACTGAATGCCACAAATGAATGATGTCTTGCATATTGAAAGGACTATTTCAATAATGACATTGTGATTTCTATTTCATAAATATGCTTGGAAAGGCTCTTCTCGTATAATGAAACTTGAACTTTTCATATGTAATTTTCCTAACAAGCCTGTCCTGGTTTGGGACAGATTTGGCACAAAACTTCCCAAAAGTGTCTCCTCTAGAAAGCAAATTCCATCAGCCTCTCCCCCAACCAGTTCAAGAAAATGATCTCCTTGGAGAAAACTGGAAAAAAACTATTTATTTAACAAGCAAAGAGCTCACAAGCATGAAAAAATGAATCCTATTAAGCAATTAAACCTCTCTGAAGAGGTAATAAACCCAGAGAGTCCTTCCGTAGTTCAGGGAGTCCTTCCGTGGGGTGCAGCTTTGCTCGCTCAGTCTCTCTCAGTCCCTCTGGGGCTCAGGCCCAGCATCCACAGAGCAGCTTAGGAGCCCCACGGGTGATTGTCCTGGGGCTCTGGACTAGAAAGAAGCTGAACAGTTCCAGAAAAAAGACCCAGAAAGTCCTGGAAAAATCTTTCTTGCTGTTGCTAACAAGGAAAGCCAGTGAAAAAAAACAAAGAAAAACTCCCTGTCCCTCTCTCTCTGCAAAAGCCAAGTAGTTGGAAAGCCCTGGACTCCTTATCTCTCTCTGTGCTTTGAGTACAAGCAGTGAGAAATTCCACCAGTTTCCCCCCAGCTCAGAAATCACAGAAATTAAGATTGTCTGTAGCAGATCAGTCCAGACCCGCTGTCAATATGGAGTATGGCATAATTCAATTTACACAACAAACATCAAATTTTCCAGAGATGGAGACTCACTTGAGAGGCACAGTTTAAAAGCATTTGCATCTTTTACTTTTCTTGGGTTTTTTTTGGAATTGCTACCATGTTTTGCTGTATAGAGGTCATTAAAGACAACTGCAGGCACATCACTGTTTTGGATGTGGATTAGGAATCAGCATGTAGTAATAAATGGCAACTGCAGGCAACCCTTAGACTGTGGCATCTTGGATTCAATCTGTAGTTTGGTTGTGGACAGGTGGGTCTAGGTAAGAGCTAGGGACCTTAGGCTGGTTACCTCTTTTTACATGTCTGCCCATACTGAACATGTCAATGCAACTCAGCCTTCGGCACCCAGGGAAATACAAAGGTTTGACAGTAAGTTTCATCAGCCTGTGGTGCAATGGATCACACTGGTTGGATTTGTTGTTTTACTTCTAAGAGAAAGACCTGCTTACATTTTCCTGTGCTTACATTCTTTGACAGGATGGGTTTGCAATGGTGAATTTATTCTGCAATATTTGAATGTATTGAAACTACAATATCTGTAAGTGTATCTAACTCTGGCATTTTGACTATATCAAACATATACCATGGCAAAGATTAACTTATGGCTAGAGGGTAAAACCCATCTTTGTTTCTCTGGCTAACCTAGTTTGTTTTACATTAAAGATACCACAAAACATTTGCAAGAGCTTCTGAATTCCACATATTGTAGCATTATTTACATAGGCTTTTCACTGAAAACAAGAATTCTTTCTGCACCATCCAGTATCAGCTCCAGTCCTTTCTTCACTTTTGCTATTTCTGTCACAGAAAATATGCACTCGCATTTAACTGAAGTTCATTGCCAGAAAAATTAATTTTAGAAACAGAATATTTTTTTGAGCTGGAATGTAATATGTAACAATTCGAGCTTCTAAAAGCAACAGTTCTAACTGCTCTGATTTTTCTTAATATAAATAAATGCGCTTGAAAAACTGTCAGCTGAAAAGACATCACTGAACAATGGCCAGGACTTGCAAAGCACTTGCAGAGCACAGCAGCCATCCAGAGCCAGAAACTCACGAAAGGCTTCACATGCAACACTTTGCCATGCCGGGTTTCTTGGTATCTGCTCTGATAAGCTATTTGGTTTCAAGTATCTAGCACAGTATATCCACCTTTATCCAATAATAAGCAGTAGAAATATTTGTGGCTACCATCAGTCTGCTGCCATCTTCTGGTGAAAAGTTCAGGACATTAAACAGCGAATACAATTGTTCCCATTATCTTGGATTTTTATCCCACAGGAAGACAATGTAATATTACTTGTGGAGTAATTACGTAGAGAGAAACAAGAAGGTTATTGATCTCACAGGGATTAAGGATCCTTTTCATAAATCCCCTTTAAGTGATCCTTTACCATACATGCAGTAACCTGGACAGTCAGATGAACAGGGGGTCTTCAGCATCCTTTCTTAATCCTTTTGCATTAGGTAAATTTTGATTTTTCTATTCAGTAAATATTTTCAAAAAATGTATGTTGAAATTACATGTAGAAAGATATTAATTTAGGCTTCCTACTTATGCAGTAAGTGAAAAAAAATGCTGCCAGAGCATTAAACTCTAAGTCCTTGATAAAGTCACGATTTTCTTACCACTAGCACTTCCCACTAACTGAGTGATTGCAAGAAATATTAACTGATGACTAATACAGGCTTCCAAATCTAAACCTTCTAAGCAGCAGGGAGAGGACTTAGATGAGTAATGAATGAGTAAAGCTTACCTGCCTGACCAGTATTAACACACAAATTTTTCCTCCTACTGCAGAAAATCTGCCTAAAATGATAGTCAGCACAGCTGGTCAACCCCCAAGAAACCATTCTTGGCTCACACCAAAACTTTCATCATTCTTCAAGATCAATAACTCTGATTTGCAAGAACTCTCTGTTCATGCTCCCTGACTAAACAAACTACATTGAAAAGGAACATGTGACCATTGAGACTCTTTCTCAGCCCTGGTCTTTACTGGTATGGCTAGCCTTCAGCAAGCCCATGTCCCTGAGATTAATGGAAAAGACTGGGTCAAGGAACAGGTTAGGAAGCACTTAAACAAATGGCACGCTAGGGTCCATGGAGTACCCACAAGCAATACAGGAGTATTGCAGTGTAATTTTGAGGCGATTCTCTCTGTTGTTAAAAAGTTGTGACAACCAGGAGAGGTTTCTTATGTCTAGGAGAAAGTAAACATCACTCATGTCTTCAAGAAAGGCAAGAAAGATTTCAACCTCAGTCCTTGTAAAGATGGTTAAGTAAATAATCCTGGAAAATCAATTCCCGACACTGGCTGTCAAGTGAGCTCAAGGAGATCATTTGGAGCAGTCAGCATGAAAGGGAAATCATGCTTAGGCCAAACTGAAAACCTTCTAGAAGAAGACTGGGTTGGTACAGTCTTCTGTAGGATGAGGAACAGAGCAACAGATACTGCATATTTTGAATTTGGTAAGCTTTTTGACACTGTCACCCACAAGAACCTCATCAACAAACTGATGGAAACATGGGCCAGGTAAGTGGACCCTGAAGCAAAATGAATAATGTTCTGAGCTGCTGGACTCAGAGTTGTCATCAGTAGCACAAAGTCCAGTCAGAGGGCCACCACCAGCTGTGATCCCAAATGACTGGGAAAGGGGGTAAAAGCTATTATATATATCTTTATAAATTACATAAATAATGGGATACACGGCACCCTCAGATATCAGTATCATTTTGCAAATGATACAAAACTGGGCAAAGCACTATGTCTTTTAATAATGTCCCAACACCAGTGAAATGATTGTGTCCCTGGCTCCTGGAGTACTTTATAATAAATATGAGAAACTTTCCTGCAGCTTTCTCTGATGGGTATTTCTACATGCAAACTAGTAAAATGTATACAGCTTTAATAGACAGACTGCCAGAAAGATATAAACTATGTGGCTATGTGTGACTGTGGATTAGATTTACACCTTGGGATGCCTGCCTACACATAAACGAATCAGAAACTAGTGTTTGTGCCACAGAAAAACACCATCCAAAGATCTTATTTAGAAGTGATAAAATGCCCACAATAGAGACAAAAAGGTATGCAAACTCTCTGCAGTTGTGCTTTTTGCCAGTTACACACAGAATTCCCCAGCGTTAAGCCCATGCACAATCCAGCAGACACAGCTGAACAGCTCCACAGGGACTGAAGTGTAGGTATGTATCTCCAGGGAGGATGGTCTGAAAGCATTCCTGTACAGAAGACCTACCTCCAAAGAGTTTCCCACTGGAGTTAACCCAGCTGAATTTAAGCACTGCAGGGTGTAAGACAGCTCTCCTACAGTGTTTTGCCCTCACTACCAATAGAGTAATTTCTGCTAAGATTTTCCTAAGTGATGCAACACAGAAGACTGAATCAGAGCTATCAAGCCATGAATGTAATTCAGGCTTCCTAGAAGACTCTCTGTCTGAAATTAATCCAAGTACTCATATTTTAAGTCCCTATTCATCCCATCTTCCCCCAGTCTGTTTTGGCAGGGGCATATTTTCCAGTGCTCTGTCACTGCACAATAAAGAAGTTCCTCCTAATGTTCAGATATAACTGCACATCAGTTTGTTGACTCTTGTGCTACTGCTCAGCATCACCATGCAGGGCCTGGATCCATCCACTGACACCCTCCCTTCAGACAGACACACTAATGAGCTCCCTTTATCAGTTGATTCTTCTTGAGACTAAACAGTCCCAACTCTCTCTGTGTATCACATTGCTCACAATATAATAAATACTATAGAACTTGGAGGAAAAATATTCCAGGCACTTCATCAAACCTTTGTGAGCAATGCTTATAAGCTCTGGCAAGAAAATCTAAGTATAATCTTCCAGAGTTAAAAAAAAAAAAAGAGACCAAGGAATACAGTTCATAAAGCTATCCTTTTGGAGCTTACATAGTAGTAATAGGTGACTCTAAAGTGTGAAATACTGTCTGCTCTGTAAATACTAGCTGCACAAAATTACAGCATACTCTCCCCTGGAAAGGAAAGCAAGGTACTGTACCTTGCATTGTATTTCAGCTAATGATAATACAGGGCACCTAACTTCAGAAGTCCAAATTACATACTTTCAGAAAGTTGAACAAAGGAATCTTTTGATTAAGAAGTTCATGAGAAACTGAATTTTCCAGGCTTAATGGGCAAGAATTTCTGCTAGGTATCTTAAGATATTTAACACTGTACATTAGGAATACTGTATAAATCTTCAGCAAATACCTAGGTTTAAAAAAGTCAGAGAAAAGGAGACAGCTGTATTTCTGGCTGCTCATAAGACGCTGCTGTTCTCAACTTCCCTTACTAATCAGTAAATTACTGCTCTAAATGAGAATTTTAACTAGAATTCCAAATTAATTATGATTTCCAATATAAGCCTAACCAAAAATTATCTAAGTGTCCAACACAAACCAGTGGACAGGAGAGCTACTACTTACAATACAAAAATCATCTCACATTTAACTGCAAGGAGGAAAGATTCTGCTTACTTACCTCAAAATGTGAGGTGCCAGGAAGCTCAAAAATTTTAAATGCCATTTTTTAATCACAAACTGTCAATGTAGTAACAACACAAAATGCAGTTTAACTTTTCTTAAGATAGGCCACAATCTTATTATCCACATCCTTACATGTAGCTAGCCTACAGCCCATCTAGCTACCTGGGCAATGTTTGTGAAGTCACCAGTGCCATTCTCTAGAGTCCAGGCACAGATAGAATACAGCCGGGCATGTTCAGGCAGCCAGTAGCTAAGGTGGTAACAGGATCACAGAACTTAGGTTTGGAAAGACCTTTGACTATTAAGCAGTACTTCGCTATCTGTTAATGTACACAGCCATTACACATATTACAGCTCCCTCAACCAACCACGTGACTTTTCACAAAGCCTGTCAAATTCTCTATAAGGAAGATGTCAAACACAGGTGGAGCTTCTTCTTAAAACCCAAGGTAACTGTTTTGGAAGAAAGGAAGAAGACAACTCAGAACAGAAAAACAACTTTATTTAACAATGCCTCTAAATACATTAGGTAAGGAGTCAGTATTTTTACAACAGTAAGTTTACCTCTTGGAATCTAGAGCTGTACTTTCTCCCGTGACCAAAGGCCCTGTTACCTTTTACATCACAACATAATGTGCATGTCAGTTGTTAGTATCAAGCGGCATTAACACTACCAGAAGCAATAAATTTTTGTAACTTTAGCGTAAAGCATTTATTCGGTAATACAGCTAAAGAAATATGCACTCCAGTGATGCTTAGAAAAAAGGAACAGCCTCTATCAGCAGGCAGAATTTATGGCAGTATAGACCAGAAGTCTCAGTAAGGATGATTAATGCAATGGAATGTAGAGCACCAAGAAAAATTTCAGTCTGTTCGGCTGAGGGTTGGGATGGGGTACAAGATGTGGATTAGAAGCAAATTAACGGATTTCACTATTTCTCCTTTGACATCTAATTTTTCCATTTTCTAGGATTATGCCATTTACTCAACATCTGCTGTTGAAAATATGCTTAAAAAAGAAAGTATAGCTCTGTATATAAATGATGCGCTGTATATAGAAAACAACAGTGAATGATACAAAACTGGCAGTGACAGAGCAGGCAAGTGACACTCTTAAACAAGGAGACTGGAATAGAGTCTCCTTGCACACCAAAATGAGTGCAACTTCCCAATGCAGACAATGCTTGAAGATGCTATGCACTCAAGTGAACCATAAATGCACTGCTCTGGTTATGCTGATGCTTTACAAATTCCATCCTGATGAAGGTTCCTTCGTGCCCAGCTTCCAACTAAGTTGTTCTTATCTGAAAGAGAAAACATACTAGTTTGCACTCTATAGTATTCAACTATTAAGACAGAAATACTGAAGCTGTTTCACACGTATTAATAAAGCATATATGAAATGGTACTCTAAGTGCTCTCATCAGTTGCCATCAACACGGCTACAGCTCTAAATGAAACCTTTCTTGCACAAAGAAATAAATTTCACTACTCCTTGAGACTAGTTTATATTAAATTCCAAGTACTTCATTAAATCACAGCACAGTTAGCATTGGAAAGGACCTGTGGTGATCATCCAGTTCAACCCCCCCCCACCAAGGCAGGGTCACCTAAAGCAGGTGACAGAAATGTGTCCAGTTGGGTTTTGAGTGTGTCCAGAGAGGGAGACTCCACAATCTCTCCAGTTAGCTGTTCCAGTGCTCTGCCACCTGGTGTGTAAAGAAATTCTGCCTCAAGTTACAGTGAAACTTCTTGTGCTTTAGTTTGTGGCCACAGCTCCTTACCTCTTTTTTGGGCACCACTGAAAAGAGTCTAGCAGCATCCTCCTCACACCCACCTTTGAGATATTTCTATGTATTGGTGAGATCCTTTCTCAGTCTTCTCTTCTCCGGATCAAACAGTCCCAGCTCCCAGAGTCTCTCCTCATGGGAGAGAAGCTCCAGACCCCTGATCATCCTTGTGGCCCTCCCCACATCCTTGTGGCCCTCTCCAGGAGCTCCTTGTCTCCCTTGTGCTGAGGAGCCCAGAGCTGGACACAGCACTCCAGGTGTGGCCTCACTGGGGCTGAGCAGAGGGGGAGGATCACCTCCCTCACCCTGCTGGCCACACTCTTGCCAGTGCAGCCCAGGATGACATTGGCCCTCCTGGCACGGGGCACTGACGGCTCATGGACACCTCGTGATCCACCAGGAGCCCCAGGTCCTTTCCACAGAGCTGCTCTGTAGGAGGTCAGCCCCAGCCTGTGCTGGCACTTGGGGCTGTTCCTCCCCAGCTGCAGGACCTGGCCCTTGCCCTTGTTGAGCCTCACCAGGTTTCTCTCTGCCCAACCCTCCAGCTGATCAAGGTCCCACTGAATGGCAGCAGAGACTTCAGGTGGATCAGCCACTGCCCCCAGTTTGGAGTCACCAGCAAACCTGCTGAAGATGCATTTGATCCCTTCCTCCAGGCCACTGATAAATAAGATTGGACCCAGTTATTGATCCCTTGGGAATACCACTGACTGCAGGCCTCCTGCTGGACTCTGCTGCACTGATCGTGACCCTCTGAGCTCTGCCTGCAGCCAGTTCTTGGTACACCTCACTGTCCATTCTAACCCACATTTCCTGAGCCTACCTAAGAGGATGTTATGGAAGATGAGGATGTTATGTTATCAAAAGCTTTGCTGAAATGAAGGTAGTGCTGATATAATCTGATCCATGCAGATGGACACCCAAGCTGATGACTGAGATGTAATCTGAGCTGTGGGTGGGAGCTTGAGAGCTGCCAAACTTCAGGATAACAAGGAATATGAATATGGATGACAGTAGCCAGGTTAATGGACACTAACAGACACTGTCAGGAGCTGGGAATTGCCTACTTTTTGGATAACAAAGGAGATGAAGACTGGTGACACTATCTAGGTGGATGGAAACAAAGAGTAGGGGTGGACAGAAGCTGTAGACTCAGGAGGAAGAGCAAGACTTGCATGTGGGGAGACTGAAGGTGTAAAAGATCTGGGGTTCCTTTGCTGGGGATGCTGCTCAGAGGCACCAGCTCGAGCTGTTTCTGTGTTGCTGCACTATGAATAAATGGCATTATGGACTGAGACATCTGAGACACTGCTAAGGACCCCTGGGACCTGTAAGGAAACTAGTCTGACTGCATGTGAGGGTGGGCTGTGTGAGGAGTCAAGCAGGGCACCTGTCAGCTCACTGGAGCCACCCACTGTGAAGGGACTTCACTCCCAACAGTCAAAGTCTCTGATGTTGGGAATGTCACTGCCAGAGAGTCTCATAATGGCCAGACCGGGAAAATAAACAGCAAACGATATCCACTGCTCTCCCCTAGCCAACCCACCCTGTCATCTCAGAAGGCTATTGGTAAAGTAAGATTTCCACTTGTCTACTCCCAATGGCCATCCTGACTATTCCTGATGATCATTTCTTCTACATGCGTGGTGATGATCTTCTGAATGATCTGTTCCACCACCTTTCCAGGGATGATGGGGAGGGTGACTGGCCAGTAGTTCCCTGGTCCCTTGTTGCCCTTTTGGAAGACAGATGTAATGTTGGCTTTCATCCAGCCATCAGGCACCTCCTGTTCTCAATTTCTCAATGATAATGGAGAATGGCTTAGCAACAGATCTGCCAGCTACCTCAGCATCCATGGGAGCATCCTGTTGGGGCCCGTAGACTTACGGGCATTAAGTCTGTCTAGCTCACATCTAACTGAACCCTCTATGACCAGGAGCAAGTCCTCCTTTCTCCATCCTTCCTTCCTTACCTCTGAGGTCTGGGATTCCTGAAGGACAGCCACAGCAGTAAAGACTAAGGCAAAGAAGGCATTCACTAATTCCACCTTCACTGTCTGCTTCAACAATGGCCCCGTACTTTCCCTAATCTTCCTTTTCCTGCTGATGTACTTACCACTGATATCCCTTGCCAGACTCAATTCCAAGTGGGTGGTGGCCTGCCTCATCACATCCCTAGATACCATCTGTTTTCATGGAAGTCCTCCATTACTAGTTCACTTTTATCAATGCACTTCAATGATTTAACCTCACATGTAACTAAACATTCCAATACTGGTTAAACAGTTTACACTTCTGTTGGAAATGGGATAAGGGGATAGGCAGGCTGGAGTGCAGGATCGTTGTATGAACACCTTAATGAACTCACAGACGTTTCAATGACATATGACACATTTCTAAACAGCCAAATTTGTTCAGAGTAAACACAAAACTTCAAACTATCTTTGTGAATTCTAAAAACCTAAGTTCAGATTATTCAAAATCTAACTGCAGACTGCAGTTAATGCACTTTGAGGCTTTTTTGTTTTTTTAAATCATTCCAGATTACAGCAGAAAGTCAGACAAATATCTTTCATTGTACTTGGAATGTGTCTGATAAAACGCTAGAACTAGAGAAAGCATGTTTCCTTTATTTTTCAAGTCTCATCCTCCATGAGGAACAAGCACACAAATAATTTGTTTCCCTCCACTTCCACAGCACAGTCCAACTACTCAGAGGTTATTCACGGTAGTATAGCCAGTGACAGAATCGACAAAATCTTGATGCATAAAGAACACAGACTCTTACCCTTCAATTTATGTAGTAAGTCTAATGGGACTTCATGTGCCATCCATCTGTTGACAGGATACCAGCAAAGATGATGGGGAATGTTTGCTTTCATCAGGAGAGTTTGGAAATGGCATCTTGATAATTCCTTCATCCATGGAAGGATCATCCTTATTTTCCTCTTCTTCTTCTGATACCATACTTAGTTTAGCTCTGTAACGTTGACATTTGTCTCCATTATGTGTTTCATGAAGCTCCTCTTCACTCTTGGATGCAGTCTTTTTTGGCTCTTCATGTGAGCTGGACAGGGACTGCATATCCAGGTCCAATTTTTTAATATCCTCATTATTTTCTGAGCCATCCATTAAATTTTCACTGTCCATTGTAGAAAAAAAAGAGTCTGAGTCTGCAGATATGCTGGGATCCATACCATCACATTCTGGAAGTGTCTCATCCAATATTCCTATGTCACCAGATTCATGGCAGACAAAATTTAACAGAGATATATCCCACCTGTGACAGTGGTCTGAAGGTAACATATTTGTTCTACTACCACTTTTCGAACAAGTATCTGGAATATTCATGTTCTTATCTACATTTTGCGAAGTCTGGCTTAGATCTTCTACAGAACTTCCACTCAAAGCAGAACAATCTGGTTCCTCTGATTCAGTTCTCTCACATTCTTGAATTCCAGATGTTTTCGAATCTGAAGATTCAAATGTATGACTTACACTCACCTGCTCCTGAGAACTAGATTCTGTAGAATTTAATTGAGACTTCTTTTCTGATACAGGAGGACCCAAGCTAGATACAGAAGACACAGGTTCAGGGCACACAAAGGTAGAGTCCACCTCCTCCTGCATACTGGTTGTAGCATTCATTGTAGATTCTTCCGTCACCACTTCAGTTGAGGGCAGCTCTGGGTCTAATGAGCCCCCAGTCTGAATAGCTCTTCGACACGAACTTCTCATTTCGGTAACTAAACGGAACACACCAAGGTAAAATTTTAGTACTTTCAATCAGTCTGGTTTTTTTCTGTCCCCTCAGTGTCAAAAGCAACCCAAGAGGGAATATGTATAGCTGCTTTATACTGTTTATGTTTCCCCAACATAGAGGGAATTCTACATAAGAAAAAAATCTCTTAAATTCAAAGTATTCATGTCTTATTAGGTCTACTGTGTTGTATTAGAGTGAGCCATTAGAAAAACATGCAACATCAATGAAATAATTATCTTCTTCTTCTTGTGTTACAAGTCAACAAACGAATCACATTTTTTATCAACGAGCATTATAAAAACAGAGTTTCAAACTCACGCAGATTTTCTGGAGTTCGGGGTATTTGATTCCTTGTTAAAAATGGGTTAAAACACAGTGAGCTAATGAGATCATCAAATGTCATTCCTTTTTCTTCACCACTGTGAGGTGACTCAGACATCACTGACTTTACAATCTGTAGGATGTTAGAGAACAGCAAATTCTAAGAAATCAAAATTATAACCTCTTCATTTCTGTCAGTTATGGTTAAAAAGAAATCTCATTCACCAAATCATCTGGAGAATTTGGAATATCCCAACTTTTCTGTTATTTACTACTTAGGTTCACAATGACCATAGTATACTACAAACATAAAATGAAAGATAATGGACTGAAATCAGATTAAATTCTCAGTTCACTCATCATCTATGAATCCACCTTTCAAATAAGGAAGTGTGCTCAGATAGAATATATTCTAAGACATAAGCCAAGAACTGCCTAAGTTTGAAGACTGGACATATATTCATATATTTAAAAAATTTTAGCAGATGAAAAATAATTACCATTTCAGCTAAAGATGCAATTTACTTTCCAAAATAAGAAGTGGCACCCTTTACAGTAACCCTTGTGAAGGAATTCCTCAAATATTAAGTAGAATACCTAAAAGGAAAAATATTTACATTCCTGCTTAAAATTACCAAGTCCCTGTTTAATATTTAACCTGTATAAACTTAAGAATTCAACACTCTTTTTGTTTCTGAATATATGCAATATACTTCACAGACTTAAGTGTAATCATACCGTGATTCTAGTGAACATACTATTCACTTCACCATGATTTTTAAGTATGATACCTGCACAAACTCCATGCTTTCAGTGTGTACTATATCAGCCCACTCTAAAACACCATGACTGATAACTATCTAGCAGAAAAGGGTACCTTTTGATGTATGTGGATTACAAGAGACATTTTTTGTTATAATTAGTGATTTGTTCTCCAAATCATTATTGATCATTCACTTAAAAACAAACAAAAATTACATCCTAACCTCTTCTGCCAGTTCATCTCTGGCTTTCTCAAGAAGGTCATCTTTTGTCTCAGGAGACTTTGGCTGGGTAACATTTTCACCTGCATTCTCCTCCATTTCTGAAGTAGGGAATTCTTCCTTTCCATTTTTTAAGTTTTTTTGAGGCACAGGTGTTTTAGTTCCAAAACAAGTATTCACGTTCTACAGGAATACAAAGGAATTCTTAGTAGTTTTAAAATCAAGAAAGGATATTAGCATAAACTGGTGTAAAATTTCTGAACTGCAATGGCCCCAGTGTTTAGTCAAAAAAATTTCAGTCTTGCATTTTAACTAAATACAAAATATTTTTACAACTGTATTCAAAGTAGGATCTAAGTAGTGACTAGGATAGGTGTTATATACAACACAGATGACTCACTTGCAACAACCGTGATCACAGTACAGTGAACAGCTGTGCAGTGGACAAGTGTACATTCAAGTTGCTTTTACCCCACATTTTCACACTAAATTTCATTTCAGCTTAAAGAAACAAAGTCTGACCACTGCATATATCAAAAGACTGTTTCAGCAAACAGGGAATCAGTCACACACAGTATGTTATACAGGAAGTCAGATACAAGGGCACCTACTTCCTACTATTCTTTCCTAAAGCTTAGTGAAGTCACAGACGGTTAGCTTTTACAATTTTGCCAGACTAACTCAAATGTGTAAAAATACTGCTCAAAAACCAACAAAAAACCATCCCAAAAACCTCACAAAACAAACCACAGCCCCCCAAAAATCACCCCAAAAACCCTTTTCCACAAAGTCTAAGTTTCAACCAATATAAAAAGGACATGTCGTAAGTTGAACTTACTTCAAAGATATATACATTTTTAGTTAACAGGTCTCGATATTCAGACGCTTCTGATGACAACGGCACCAATGAGCTCCTCAAGAAGGGAGAGAGAAAAAAAAAAAAACCCCAGCAATCTTAGAGACAAATGAAACAATTGGAATGCAAATCTTAGAAGGCTGTTATACACTGTGTGCTCCGTATCTGTCCGTTACGATTTCCCTCAATTCGTCCCGGTCATCAGAAAGCAGTTTTACTATAGGGAGAACAGTGTGACAATTAGAGCAGCTTTAGCCCTAGTTGTGTATCAGCCTCCCAAAAATAGTAAATTAATAAACTCTGCTATTGATTAGCATACAGAAAAATAAGGGATTTTTCAATACACTCATAAACAAGTCTTCTGCATTTACTATAAAAGATAACTGGAAAGTCTGCACACTTGACAATATTCTTTTTCCTATGTAGTCTTTGTCTGAACCATTTCTAGCATCCACAAGTCTGTTACTATATAAACTTGATATTTAACAATCACCTGGCTACCAAAAACTTCAGCTTTATCACTTCTAGTAAGTAACATGCCAACTGCATAGCTCTCAAAACTGCACAGTCGTCACTTGCTAGAAAAGCACACCTGAAAATGTTTTTGATGTTATTTGTCTGTAGCCTAAGAAGCAGACAAGCCTCCATACTGTATGAAGTCACTGAAAGAAACCCAGGATTTAATTGTTAACTACTTTGAGAGCCTCTGAGACTTACATGCAATTACATTTACTGATGTCTAAGAATGGATAGCATTCCTTTGCTAACTCCCTCGGTCTCTTAGTAGGCAATGTTCAAACACTTGTAGGAGTCGTATTATGAAAGACAGAATTATTCAAAAGGTCATGAAATATTCCTGGACTAAGCAAATGACAAAAGGGAAAAAACCTTCTAGGATACCATTGTTCTGTGTTTAACTCTTTGCTGGTACTGTAGGAAGAGTAGCTACAGAACAATGTCACTGTAACTCTCAAGAAAAGTAATGAAAAAAGCCTTGTAGAGAAGGTTTAGCCTGAGAAACAGAAGCTCTGTTTTCTCCACCTGTCTCTTGAATATTCAAATATAGTTAGAAAGCAAGAAAAAAATCTTGCAATTTGACTGCTACTCTTCCTATTCAGCAGCAACCAGTTGATCAATCTGTCATCAGCTGGAGAAAGCAGCAGGTACTTTAGGACTATCTTGCTAAAGGAAGTAGTTGTGATGTAAGGAGTGGGCTACTGAAATATTCCACTAAGGCTCAAGTAATGCAAAATATTCCGGTCCAATAAGTAAACTTCTAATTTTTCTACTGCTTTTTTATCAAATTCTCATTAGGCATACCATCTTGAGGGTACTAACTTTGTATCGATCGTAGTTTCCAAAGCACCATCACTTTCCTCATGGCATTCTTCATTATTATCTAGAAAAGCAACCCAAAAGTTTTAGTATTGCTTCCATTTTCTTCACTTAGGCTTCCCATGTGGCACAGCTCATTCACACTACTTCTGTAGACTACACACTGGATGGATTTTACACTTCAAGAAAAATAAACTAATACATAAGCTAGTACTATCAATCCTTTCGCTCAAGCAGTACCTGTAGCAACAGATGCCCCTAGCAGACAGGACCTCTTCCTGTTGTTCCTGAACATATGTTCAAGAAGCATGATTTTATCTGCTGCCCTGCACATATCAATCAGAATTTTTACCTTACTCCCAACTACAGTCCAGCCACATCATCGTTATCCCCTCCTCTCCACATACACCTCAATTGTATGGTACATCAATTTCACAAAGCAAAATTCCTCCCCACCTTTACCCCAACTGCAATAATCAATAAATATCTCTATGGATATACTCATCTCTCTTGCTGCCTCAGTCCAAGTAAGGTGAAGCTTTGCATAAGTAAATGTTACAGAAGTAATGCTTTGAACATTACTGGAGGTGCACATACCTCAGTCATGTACTGTCTAGAACAATGTACTAATTTCTGGCACATCTTGAATACACAGCCAAAGTTTAACCTCATAGTTCTCTACTAATCCTAAATTTCAGATTCTGCAGGGACAAACGGCATTTCCTGTCATATTCAACTCAACACATCAAAAATTCAAGCTCATTTGCAGTAGTTAGGTGAGGTCAGTATTCTGCTTTTGGATTTGACCCTATTAACAGACAGAAGCTAAGTTTTCTTAGCGGCTGTATTATCAGAGAGAATCTCACAATTTGTCTCAAGCTTTCTGATTCTACCATTTTATAGCATCATAGTACAGTGCTTCAATCTTTTAAATTTTTAAGGCAAGCTATGTTCCAAATCCAATTCTGTAGCTTTTCCTCTGCAGCGTCTAGCCTTAAACCCACATACTCAGATGGCTGGAGCAGTACTTTCACCTTTGTAACCAAAAGGATCTTCCTGCCCTTTTTCTGCAACTTGAAATTCCAATACATCTCTGCTATGCCATTTTTCCTAAAAGGAACTCCAAATGACAACTCAAGCAGTCTTCCTCCTTGCTTTGTAGCTTTTAACTTGTAACTTTGTACTAGTGACAGTCAAGATTTAGTCAGTAAGTAAAATGAGGTCACACAGTAAAATACCATCAGCCAATTAGCATGTGCAACAACCATGCCTGATCAAAGTGAGCTCTGATCAACACTATTCACCCAATGACTGAATGCAATTAACACAAATCAAGTGAGGTCCTGACCAAATGGCACAGTTGCTAAGGGATAAAGTATTTCAGAGTGTACCAGGGAAAGACAGTTACATGGGAGGACACCATCAATTTCTTTTCCTAGATGGTCAATGGGAAAAGTTTTACCTTCTTTCTCCGTTTATTACTCCTCCAACCCAAAGTAACCTTTACCGTTAGACTGAATGTACTCTCTAGAATCAATGAATAAACCTTTGTAAATGGGCAACTGTCTCAACATCCTTTGTGCAAGAACAACAAAATATCAAACAGCTCAGCACTGGGTTTTTGCCTAGCTTCAGAGAATCTCCAAGACACTATAGAGTTGAAAAATGCAAGGCAATTTTGGCAAAGAGTCATTCAGAACCAATTACCATAGACTATCAAAGACCATCTGCAAATGCAAGAACAGAGCCTTTTTGACGCCACATAACTTTTAACAACTGTGGTGGTGGGGAAGATGGAAAAGAGGTTTCTCCTGTTCACCCACCTGAAAATGGCTGATAAAAGAAACTCTCTTCATCTTCGTCTGAAGAACTAAAAGATTGAAGTGATGAAGCTGGTTGCTTTCAAAAGGAAAAGAAGAAGTTACAGAAGCAGGCAGAAAAAGTCAGTTTATCAACAGCAATTAACAGACAGTTATTTAAAACAACTCTCCTGCAAACCAGCTGTCAAGACTCAACATGAAGTTTCTCCTCTCTCTGCCGGGTAGCTACATAAGGGTATAATCTCTGTCAGTGTGAGCGTCAAAATGGAAATTATTGTTCCTTCATCAAATACATCGCTTTAAAAGGGGAAAACAGAAATCAGCAAATATTCAGCCTGAACATACAAAATGCTCAGCTTCCACAAGGGGACAGACAGAAACAAACCAAAAACCAATCTGCTCACACATGACAATCTACCACCGCAACATCTCCAGTGAATACATCAGTATAACAAAGTCAAATGTATTCTCTTTAAGAAACATGTATTCTCCTTACTTCTTAAAGCAGAATCAGGTATACTGCACTATGTGAGTGCCCTAAACTTACATATAAAGCTGAAGTGTTGTAACAGAACATACTAGTTTAGACCTACATCCTCTCTCACCTTCACCCTTTTCTCTTTCCCAGAATCACATAAAATGAATACTACTTACTAGATCATCTTTAAAGATTAAATTAAAAGGACACTGGCCAAGAATCGTTTTCCACTTTGATTCCCAGACTTCCTGTTTTTTGGGAAGAGACTGATGCTTTGGCTCACAATGCTCTTGCTTTCTTCTTCGACTGTAACATATAAACATGGAAAATGAAGACACCTGTTGGTAGAGATAACAATTCTACATAAAGAGAGAAAGCATTACGTGTTCTCCCTTAACCTGACAAACCTTTGCTATGTATCAATTTATTCATGCATTTATGCAAGCACTAAGAACTGTAATTCAAAATCAGAAAAGCTGCTGCTAGGCAGTCTTCATGAAGAATTCAGTAGACAGAAAAACTACACTGAAACATATACACAATAAACACTTTAAATTTCCCTAAGCCAGTTAGAGATGAAAGCTTTAAAAATCTCAGACAGTATTAATGCAACAAGACAAAAAAAAACAAAAATCAAGCAAATGAGATCCCCAGGAACAAAGACCAAAATACAAATGAAACAAAGGCAAAAAGCTGAAACTAACTAGAGAAGAATCTCAATAAAAAATTATATAAATACTTAGAACAAACACTAATTTTCACAAAGGCAAAAGACTGAACCAATGTTTTTGCTGTAACATTTTTCTAGAAAACACTCCAGTAGATATGATCCTACCATTTAAAACAAGCAATTAGAGAAAAATCTCCCAACAATTACCTTCTTGTGTTCAACTCCTGTAGAGCATTTTTATAGGATGTAACCACATCCTCAATCCTGTGAAGTTCTTTTAATTCACATGGACAACATTCATCTCTCAATGTCATCAGGGCTTCATTTAGCAACTGAATAACTGTTAGGAAATTCAGATTTCCATCTTCATATAAATTTCCTGTACAAAACTTGAAGTAGAGCAAGGAATTAAAAAATAATTAGTGAACAGTACCAATATCAGAAAGTTGTCTTCAGTAGTCAGAGCCAGGACACTGTATACTTTATACTTAAGATTCAGGTCCTGATAGTTTCATTTTTCAAAAAATACATTTTTGGTTAAAGCAATACAAGCCCAGAAAACTCCAACAACGAGGTATTCTGTCTGACCACTGCCCCAAAAGGTATGGCATTGGTGCTGTTTGGGCCATAACTGAAAAACACCATATACTACAGAATAGAAACAAAAGCCAAGTAGTTGAAGCGCCGGTTGAAACAGCCAACATAATTTTAATGTCTAAACCACAAAAAGGTCAAGTTCTGTAATCAAGCAGACTTATCAATGTATTTACTGAACTGAAGAAGTTAATGGGTTAGAAATAACAAATACAAAACAGCACTATAATAAGAAATCTCTGCATATGAATTATGTGTCCTTCATGCACCCTTCTGCAATTACCTCTAATAATCCATGAAGTACTTTTTTAATTTTGTAAGGTATTTAATTGCATCCTTGGGTACTTAATGAAAGCAGTTTAGCAATTCAGCAAAAAGGACAAAAACCACTTACTCCGTACATGTTACTTTCAATTCTGTAAGTCAACAATGCTGGAATACTCAAAACAACATCAGTTCCATCTAGAATACATGGGTTAACACAGTCTTCAAGTACAGAATCCACAACTTCCTTTTCCTTTTTCAGAGATGTAAGCACTTCCACTATAAGTGCCCACATACTCCGGACCTTAACAGGAAAGGAGAAAAACACTGTGTTAAAACGTTTGTTGTAATACCTATAATAACAGAGTATCAAAACAGCATGAAGGCAGATGAAAGTGCTAGCATAATCACAGGTAGACTAGTGCAAATAACAGTATCTGACAGTAGGTGTTGCAGAAATGTTAGAATTCAACACACTGTCACAGCAGAACAAAATGCTCACCTTCTGAATTTTCTCAGTTGTGTCATTTTTGTTTTGGTCATTTTGCTTCATCCTATATGCACATGCAAAACAAAAGTTCAAGCAGACTACAGTGAAATTACAGTTCGTATTTCATAAAACTGAGCATCTAACCTATTTCGTACATCCTAACTTAGTTACAAGGAAAAGCCCTTACCTGCAAAACTGCTCCTGCACAACCGCATATTTAGACTTTGTCCGCTTGATTCTTCTAATTAAAGCCCTAGGAAAAAATTCAACAGCTGGTACAGGCTTATCAGAATTTATTACAGTGACTAACCAATTGTTTCTCATCCCAGCAGCAATCAATAAGTAAGTTGCTCTGTATCTATTATCAATATGAATTACAAATATATTCAGCAATTCTACAGTACCCAAATACCTCACTTTCAAAAAACCAGAGAAGAGAATACTGGAATACAAGCAGCTGGAACACAGAAGCTCTTTTGTCAAAGAGCTTTTACTGACATTTTAAACATGTAAAAATGTAGTAGTTTGATTTTCAGGAAAACTGGGTGCCTAAATCATGCTGCATTCAAAAGGATCTTCAGAGTTCAGATACATTGTCAAGAATGAAAAAAAAACTACAAAGAATTACCTTTTTGAAAGGTATCACTCAAACAGTAAACAGTAGTAATATTTCCCAAACAAGGTCACAGGAGACACAGAATTACAGGAATCAAGAGACATTTAGGAGACTTTGACCTCTGGAAATTGTATTTTTGAGCCTTCCATCGAAAGCAGAGCCTTTAATGATGCTACTCATGATTTTGTCAAACCAAGTCTTGAATATTTCCAACATTTCACTTCTGAGGAAAACCTTTTTGAGTTTAATTGTTCTCACAAGAGATTTTTTTTAAATCTCCAGATGGAGTTTTCCCCAAAACACCTGCTGCCTTGTCCTGTTAGGACACATCTTTGTGAAGAGTACTTCCACATTCTCTACAACTACTTTTTTAGTTACTGAAACTCTGATTAAACCCGTAGCATTGCCTTTTTCAAGCTAAACAAACCAAATTTCTACAGCTGTTACTCATACGTTTCACTCTGAAATCCTCTAATCCACTGCAGTCCTCTGCCAGCATCTTTCCCATCTTCCATTCTCTACCTTCAAGTGGGCTGATCAAAACTGAACATAGTATTCCACATGCAGCATTAGAATTGCCACCCCCAGCCAGCAACTAAGTACCACAGAGCTGCCCACTCACCTCCCACCTCCCCAGCCCCAGGAGAATAGGAAGAATCTGAAAAATAGTAAAATTTATGGGCTGAGATAAGAACAGTTTAATAACTGAAATAAAAATACTGTAACACAGACATAAAGAAAAAAGAGAGAAAATAGTAAAACTGAAGAAAAATGTGTGATGCATAATACAATTGCCCACCATCTGCTGACCAGTGCTCACTCCCATACAACATGCCATGCTGCTGGTCCCGATTATCAGGACACTCTGCTGACTCATGCTCAGCTTATGGCCACACACTAGTCTCACTTCTGATTCTTTTTAGCAAAGCTACTCCACAGCTAATCACCCACAAACCTGTGCTGCTGTGGGGGACTGTTCTCTCCCTCAGATGCAAGACCTCACACTGGTCTTTGTTAAACCCCACACAATTTTTGTTGTGCAAGTCTCCAGACCCAGCAAGGTCTCTCTGTGAAATGCTTCCCCACTGCAGTATCTTCATTCCTCACAGTTTGGCACCATCTGCCAGTTTGGTGTATTCAGCCTGTCATCCACATTCCTTAGGAAGACAGATCACCAGCCTCATAGGAACTCCATTCATAGACCAGTTACTTGAATAACTTTGAGGCATTGTCACCCTTTGGGCTCACCCCTTTAACTAGCCTTCTGTCTTCCCAAATATGTCAGATATGTTCTGAAACAATGTCAGGTAAGTATCTCTGTGCCCTTGGATGAAAGCCATGAAACCTTTGCTTTACCCTCTTCTGCTATCAGTGTTTTGTTGCTTCTTTCCCCACTGCTTCTTGGCACAGAGACTGGGCTACTAATCTTATCCATGCAGCCTAAGGCAAGGCAGATATTGGGTATCCCAGCCTGTGAGACCTGCAACTTAGCATTTTGTTCAGAAGCAGATCTAAATCCTCCATGCACTTCCATCTCCTAATAACATACTACAGGATTCTTCATTCAAGCTCTTAGCAGGCTCTTGGAACTTTAGCTGAACTTACACCTTCCTAGATACACCACTGCACATCTGAGAAATATTTCTATATTTATGTCTTAAGAGTCAGTTTCCTTTTCTATATTCCATATGTTGCTATACTGTCTTAATCAGGCTGGTTCCTTGTTGCACCTGTCTGTTTTTTGACTGGAAAAGATGGATCACACATGAGCTTCAGCAAGGATCTCTGAAAGTATCCTATCACTCATGAGCTTTCCTGCTTTGCACAAGATACCTCCTACAGTTGCCTAGGCCAGTGGAAATACACTCAAAAGGCTAGTGTCATCAGTTTTCCTCTTGTTTTCCTCACATTCCTTTGCATTTCAAGTTCTACAGCCTTGGCGGCAGTGACCATAAAAGCCCTGTAACATCTCCAAAGAAGTTGTTTCTCTCATTTACACACAGCGAGTTCAAGAGAGTACCGCTCCTACTCAGCACACTTAGTGATTGCATCACAAAGTCATCTTCCAGGTACTCCCCTTTCTTACATTGCTAATGCATCAGTGAACCACTGACCCAGCGAATACCAGGCCAAGCTGAAGTCCTCTGTAAGAATCAAGGTCAGCAGAAACCCACCACAAGGTCTCCCTGGATGGTAAACCTTCATCCAAAGGCATGAAACATGACTGGTCCTCTTGTATGGAGCTATACTACATGCACACATACTACTAACACTGCTCTTTTACCTACAGCGCAACCCCTCGCCCTTTTCTGCCATTTACCAAACAAGTCATAACTGTTCATGACAGTGCTCCAGTCATGTAAACTATCTCACACAAATTCTGTAAATTCTGCTGATACATAACTCTATGCTTGCAGACAAAGTTCCAGCTCATGACATTTCTCAAGCTGGGAATGTCTGCCATAAACGAGAACTAAGAATAGCATACTTTTGGTGAAATAATTAAGGTTTAAGTAAAATAAAATGTGTCTTGCAGTCAATAAACAAAACCAAATGTTTCATCTTCAGAATGTTGTATTTTAGGATGTGACCCTTCAGAAGAAATCATACTGCTATACATAAATTCCCTGACCATTTTAATGCCCAAGTAACATATAGTATCTCCTAAATTATTCATTTCTTTAGACTACTATGCTTCACAAAAGATCTACAAGCAGTAGAACTGTTGAAAGAAAGTAAAGGGGGAAAATATGGGAGGAGTTCAGCAGAATGAGTTCCGTGTTGTAAAGCATATATAGACTTTTCAAATCCTTCTAAAAACACATACACAAGTCAGCTTTTATGAAAATACTCGCTTTCTTTTAATTACTTACCGTACTTTTCTCCTATATTCTTGAAATACAAAGTCTTCCCTTTGAAGAACTTGCAGCAGTTTATTGTATGCAACTCTGTGTCTTGCTTTTGCTATGTACATATCCCGAGGTCTCCAAATTACAGCTTCAGGAAAAGGTATACCAGTGCCTAAATAGAAGCCAAGGTTTGGATTACATTATTTGCTTTTAGCAAATGAACAACTTCCTAGTCTACCTAGATCAAACTGTAAGAATCACAAAAATCACAAAATCAAGATGCTCATTTTTACCTGGACTGAAACATAGCATGCAGTGTACTGCCACTTTTGCCTTTTTTTCTGTTGTATACATCTTCATTCCCTCACTCTCACTCCCTTTCTATATTCTTTACAATAAGACAAGATGCCGGAACAGACAGATCTGATCCTTCAGAATTCCTCAAGTTCTGAGAAAGAAAACAGCCATCCAATACTTTTGGACTAAACCACTGCTTGTGTGGGTAATGGTGGGTAATGGTTCCCTCCAGCATTGCATAGGTGAACCTTGGAACAAGCCCCATAAAGCAATAGAAAGTAAAACCATCTGCACTGTTCTATCAGCAGCAGCTCTGTGCAAATGCATAGAACCCTGTGAGACTCTGACCTGAGCATCCAACTAAGAACTTGTTAAAGCTCCTGTCACATATTAAAGACTTGATAAATTTACAAACACAACATATGAAGCATTTTTATTGTCCCACACAGCTTACCTAGAGCGAGCTTTTTCATGTTCTCAATCATTACGTATCTTGCAAAACGGTATAACATATGAACAAAAACAGGACCACCAGGACAAATCAGTGTGGAAGGTGCAATTCGTGGAAGACTTACTTCCTTCTGCTGTTAGAAAAGTACAATCATCTTAAGTGCAAAACTAATCGGAGAAGTAAAGCATAAACAACAGCAATCAAAGACTGGTCTACATACCAAAATGCTGCAGATTACCCACTAGCAAGCCTGATGCAAAGCTAAATGACTCTGCCCACCCCTACAGTGGGGTTAACACCTACTGTAGTCAGCAGAAGAGTAGAAAGCTTTTTCCAACATTCCCAACACTCACTCAGTTCTGCGCACAAGATGGTTTTAATGCAAAGACTGAAATCACTGTTGGATAAATGTTAAAAATTGGTACCCTCCTCATTCCTAACTGAACTTCGAAAGCACATTTAAGTTTTCTTTCATATATTCTACTGAAGTCATGAATCAGTGTACTTCAATGATATTTAAAGATATTGCATCATTGGTTTTCACCTTACCCACTATTACTGAAATACTGAAGTGCTGAGGAACATAAAGACAAGATTTTTTAGAACTATCATTAAAACAAAGGCAGCATAAGAAAGCAACACAATAACCAACGATACTTGAAGCATTTTTGTTTTGTTTTTAAAAAGCTTGCCTTACATTATAGCCCCTTTCCATATACAAGAAAATACTATTAAGTTTTCCATGCATCTGAGTCAGCTTCCACAATAAGAAACACCTTCCCAGGCATCTTAAACAAGCAACCCTCAAGCTGAAGGAAGTTATTCCCACCCAGTGTTAAGGGACTCTCTAGACTTCCATTTAATCAAATACTGTTACCCAAAAGCAAACCCCAGCAGTTTTAGGACCCAACTAGGTCTCTCTCTTCTAAATTCCCCAATGCCAACATCTTTTCTTCAAGGAAGTCCAAGATAAAGTATATGAAAGAATATAAAAGACAAAACTGAATTCTTTGATAAAAAAATTCCTTATGTAAAACTCTGATATAAAACAGTTCCCTCAAAATCAAAATAAGGTCACAGAAACCAGCAGAGCATCAACTTCCACTTTTCGTAATACTCACTGAAATTTCTCTTAGCCACAGACAGCATTGCTTCCTAAATCTAGGACTTGCTAGTTTCAGGACTCCAGACTGCCTTTTCATTCAAAAAGGAAGAGGGGAAAAAAAAGAAAGAAAAAAGCCATGTCAAAACACATTCAAATATTCAGATTCCTAATTAACCATTGTAAAAACAAGAGTAAGACACAGATTTCATACTGATGCCGAGCCAGAAAATGAGGGGCACACACCCCAGACCAAGAACAGATAAAGGTTTTTCAAATGACAATATTTTCTTTCCGTAAATTAATTACAGATTATTTCAGAGAGAGGTTTGTCTGCAGCTCTAACTTGGGACAGATGAACAAGAGAAAAAAAAATAAGAGGGCAGAACCCTGACCATTTTCTTATCACTCGTCTTCCTCCTGCAATGCATGGAGACAGTTTTTTGTGTATGACAGCATTGTTTCAGCTTATGCATTCAAATGCATAAGCTGAAACAGCTCTGTTAGACAAAAAAAAAAAAAAAAAAAAACTATTCAAGTACACAGGGTTCTTGCCATGTTGAAAGTCCTGGAAACAACCCATAAATGGCAAATGTTATTTTCTGTTTGGTCAAAAAGAATGGGATAAGTAGATTATTTATCAGCTATTAAAATTTATATCAAAGTTGCCAAGTTACAGAAACAACTGATCAAAATTGACTGAATTGTGATCAAAACTAAACAAATTCTCTGCCTGTATGCTCTTCTTCCCAAGTATCCCCAAGAAACTACTTCATTTCCCTCCAGCAACTATAAAACATATTCTTAATTAAGGGAACAGCAGTAACCTAGGAAGCCAAATACTTACTTGAAAGTTTGCCTTGCACGGTGCTTATCCAGCTTAGTAAACAAGAAGCGGGCAACGACAGAAAACGCTTTGCAGTTCGGTTTAGCAAACATATTCCTAATACACAAATAAACACCCACATCAGAAGTAGTTATGGTGACAAATTGACAGAGCACTTTTACTGGCTGCTAAAGACTACAGAACAGTGTTATGTTACAGAATAATTAATTGAATGTCGTATTTCCCATGTAAAAGTATACACCTTTCATCCTATTTAACATGGGTGAAATCCAGGGCTGCAACAAAAACAGCATGGCCAACAGGTCGAAGGTGGGTGATTCTGCCCCTCTGCCCTGCTCTTGTGAGACCCCCCCCCCCCAACCCCCACCCCCAACCTGGAGTGCTGCATTCAGCTCTGGTGCCCCCAACTTAACAAGGACATGGAACTGTAGGATCAAGTGCAGAGAAGGGGCACGAAGTTGAAAAGCAGACTGAGAGAGCTGGGCTGTTCAGGAGAAGAGAAGGTTACATGGAGATCTTACAGCAACCTTACAGTATCTGAAGGGGGCTTACGGAGAAGCTGGAGAGGGACTCTTCGTCAGGAATTGTAATGAAACAACAAGGAGTAATGGGTACAAGTTGAAAGAGGGAAAATTTAGGTTAGGCATTTGGGAAAAAATCTTTACTCTGACAGCAGTGAGACACTGGAACAGGCTGCCCAGGGAGGTTCCAAGTGCCCCGACCCTGGCACTGTTTAAGGCTGGGTTAAGGCCTTGAGCAACCTGGCCCATGGCGGAGGGGCGGGGTTGGATCTGTGTGACGTTTTAAGGTCAATTCCAGCCCCCTAAAGGTCACGATGCTATGAAACAATTCCGGCAAGAGTGTTACCTTTCAAGGCAAGTTTTCAAAACACGCGCTAGGAAGCCCCTCACCTCGCCTTCCCCACAGGGCTGTGAGGGGCAGCAGGAGTTCTCACCATTCCTGGGTTTCGTTTCTTCAGAAAGTCTGAGGTAATATCGACTGCGGCGGCACTCCGGCATTTCCCGGAGGCTCCATGTTGCCAGAGGCAGCGGGCCGCTCGGCGGCCATGGCGAGACGCTCCCGCCTCGCGCTCCCGAGTGATACCCGGAGCCCCGCTCGGACCCCCCGCCTCCGCCCTCCCCCGGCTCTCCCTAGCACTAACCTCCCTAGTCGTACGCCATGGTACTGTTTCGGGTCGAAGCCCAAGGCCAGCAAACAGATCCAGAGGTGACTGCTCTCCCACTTAGAGTCCACTACAGCTCTCGGCGCCGAGCGGCTAGAAGACGCCGCCGCCGCCGCCGAGCGGGTACAAGACGCCGCCGCCGCCGCCGAGCGGGTAGAAGAAGACGCCGCCGCCGCCGAGCGGTTTAAAGACGCCGCCGCTGCAGAGCGGGTAGAAGACGCCGCCGCCGCCGCCGAGCGGTTTAAAGACGCCTCCTCCGCCGCCGAACGGGTACAAGACGCCGCCGCCGCCGCCGAGCGGTTTAAAGACGCCGCCGCTGCAGAGCGGGTAGAAGACGCCGCCGCCGCCGCCGAGCGGTTTAAAGACGCCTCCTCCGCCGCCGAGCGGGTAGAAGACGCCGCCGCCGCCGCCGAGCGGCTAGAAGACGCCGCCGCCGCCGCCGAGCGGCTAGAAGACGCCGCCGCCGCCGCCGAGCGGCTAGAAGACGCCGCCGCCGAGCGGCTAGAAGACGCCGCCGCCGCCGCCGAGCGGGTAGAAGACGCCGCCGCCGCCGCCGAGCGGGTAGAAGAAGACGCCGCCGAGCGGGTAGAAGAAGACGCCGCCGCCGCCGAGCGGCTAGAAGACGCCGCCGCCGAGCGGGTTAAAGACCGCCGCCCCACCGCCATCTTCCCGAGCCCGCCAAAAACTCCCGCGCGTGGGCCCGCCCATACCTCGCGAGACCTCCCGTCCGCCACTGGCGTCCGAAAACGAGGCGAGCAGGACGCGCTGCCTCACGGGAGGTGTACTCCGGTGCCGGTAGCCCTCCGAAAGGCCCGTCGTTGTTTATAATCGGATTGCAGAATTTACGCTTGGGGAAAAAAAAACCCACCAAACCAAAACAAACAAAAAACAACAAACAAATAAAAACCCCAAAACTAAAAAAAAAAAACCAAACCAAGAACCCAAACAAAAACTCCCAAAACCAAAACAAAACAAATAAACCAACAAAACAAAAAAAAAAAAAGAAGAAAAAAACAAACACAAAAAACAGCAACAAAAAAGCCCTAACCCTAAGAAGAAAAACTCGCACCGACAAGCGTGCTGTGCGGTTCAAACTTTTATTCCAAGGCATTTCAATGACCAGACTTCCAGGCCCTCGCAAGGCCCGGTGTCCCAGGCTGAGGCGCGGCGGGTCCCGCGGCCTAGCAGAGCGCGCTTGGCCGCAGCTCCGGCGCTGCGCTGCAGTCACACCGGCACACGGACAGCTCGCTGCCACAGCAGCTGGGCCTGGTCCTCGGAAAGAAATGTTAACAAGCCCGCCTCCAGTCCCATTCTCCCCCTCCCCAGCTCCTCGAGAAGTTACTGTGTGCAAGCAAATGCAGACTCACCAGCCCTTAGCAAGTAACTGATTGAGATTTTATTAAAACATTTTTTTAAAATCACTGTCACCAGAATTCTCCTTACATTCAATTCCCTCTTTTTTTCCGAATTTTCTTTTGTCCAAAGTCTTTATCTCTTTACTCTCTGTTTTTCCTTTCTTTTTACAATCTCTTCCCCTTTCTTATTTAAATGCTATTCTTATACCCCAAACACTTTAACATTGAAGCATTTACTCCCTTTAGTCTCAGGCGCCACAACTCATAGCATCATGACGGCCATAATATTTGCACACAGAAGGCATGTGGAAAGAAAGGAAGTCCTTTTGTGCATAAAGCACTCTTGCCAAAGGAAAGCTCTAAGCGTCTAAGCTCTGTAGGTGCAGAGCCTAACAAAAGAACCTGAGAAAATCTGAGATAGACAAAGTCTCTTACCCCTTCCAGCAGCAAAGAGGTAGATGCAGCACTGCTTTTCACGTAGACTGAAAGTGGGCAAATCCTCATCAACTCCTTTTGTTGGCAGCCCTGTATGCAAAGCACTGGGGTGTTCTCATGGCTGCTACCAGCAGGAGAACAAATCATCAATAAAAATCAGATTAGTTGGATATACTGATTAGGCTATACCTGGCTTGTAGATTTGGAGCCTGACACCCGTGCTAACCAATTAATGTAGCGCGCATTCCTTACATCGAAAAACCCAGATTTTTTGATGCAGCTAAGTGAAACAGTACTGATTTTTTTAAAAAGTATCCCCATAATCCCTAAACTAGGCAGGTTCATCTTTAAAAAGGAGGAATCTAAATTAAACATGGCAAAGGTACATTGTATCAAAAAGACATTTTTACACTTCTCTATTCAGCTCTTTGCCCTGTAGTGTAAGGACCATTTGTGCGCGAAAAATCCTGTTGATCCTCTTCATCCAAATCCAAAATGTCTGGGACATCATCTGACTCTGAAGACAGGTCTGTAATAGCGAAATCTGGAACCTGTGTAGGAATGAAATTTCAATCAATTCAAAAGTAGGACTAAACAACTTTGTGCAGTACTCCTTCACTGAAGACAGGACACAAAGGTACTCAGCACCTCTAGAAATCAGACCGAATATCCTGATTACAGAGTGAAATATGCTCAGATGCAAAGGAAACAGGACTCATTAAGACAAATCAAATACTACACAAGATGGAAATCAGTTACTTAGAAGGTCAGATTTTATAGTAGAAATAGAAAAGAGCTGAATGTAGTGGACTGAATTTAATGAAACTAGTGGCTGGAAAATTAAGAAAGGAGGTTTTCAGACTAAAACTGGCCTTTCTTCTTTTCACCAAAGCAATGGACTACACAAAGTAATCTGCCCTGAGAAGATTGATAGGGATTGCTGTGTTGTTGTGCCTGCCTACTGCATCAGACCTTTTCTGATGAAACGCATACCTCGAACTGCAATCTCACTTTGGCCTCCGTTTTAACTGTAATGTACAGTATTTTGTACTGCTAAGCCGCATAGGGTTTCAGGAATTGTCAGAAAGACATCAGTGGATACATGGATGTTAACAGACTTCTAAAAATGTTGGCTAAGACACTTAGGAGCTTAAGTCCCAACCCTTAAGTCCCCTTAGTAGGACTTGGATTACTTAGGCACTTCTGAAAAATGGGATAAAATGTAGCAATTTACTCGTAAATTTTTTTGCCCCAAGTGAAAAATACATCTGTAAGATGGTTAATGGTTAGTTTTAATGTTGGTGATATGACGTACTTGGAGCCAGACACAGTATCAGCAAGTATCTACTGCTGCATTTTGACAAGACGTTGGTTCTGCATGTTCAAAGAAACAGTAGCTTCTAGGCATTTCTGTAACTTAAGCTCAGCACTGACTGAAGAGGCATTTTAATGCATTCTCTAACTGCAAAACACCTTAAGACTTACTTTAATGAAAGAGAGTAAGCAAGAAAAATCTATGCTTTTCCTGCTATGACGACAGGTCATAAAAGCAGACTATATACCAAATACTGCTTCAGCTACCAGGTTATACACGACACAGAAGCACTGCACAGTAATTTACTGGTCTTACAGAGTAGGTTGTCATTGGACACCAGGGATCTTTGAAATACTAATTAAACTGATATTTAGAAGAACTTAAGCAGCATGTGACTAACCAGGCACTACTGTGAATACCATGAAATGCATGTACCACTTTGGGAACTTAAGCTTGATCAAAATAAGAGGAGTAATTTTTGTTTCCCAAAAGATCAAAAGGCACTAGGAATGCAGGAAACACATATTTCTATCAGCAAGAATTATCTTGCATCTTTCTACTGATGGCAGTTTTCCTAAAATTCTCACCTTCCCCATTATCAGCACATGATCTTGTATTTCATACTGCAGTACAAATACACATATCCTAAAAAGGCTAAGTAGTCCATATGCAGTTTTTAAGAATGTGCCCAAATGGATAGTTTTATGTATTTACACTGACCAGGACACAGCCATGTTTACTAAGTGTGTCTGACCAGTAAAAATTTTCTCTATCATACATTCAAGAGATTTTTATTGCTTACATCCATTTTGGTCTTAGTGACAACAGAATAATTGCCCATATTTAGGTTTCTGCTTTCTTCATCTCCTTAATGTATGCAGTAGAAGAACCTGATTCCTTTAATGTAATGGTAAGATTTTGATAGCCATGAGAGAACTGGAGTGTATGTCAGCGTGAGTAAAACCAACTGGATGTCAGTATGACTCACCTCAGTTTTGACCATGCTATATTATATTAGAATACATCTGCACCAGTCTAACTAAAACAATGCAAAGCCCTTGGTGTTATGGGATTGCTAATGTAAAAGATCTTTGCTTCCATTTGACTGACTGCTTTCTTTCAACTTCCTATCAATTACTGAATAAAAGAGTAAGACCAGATAAAACTCTGCTTCATGCAATTTCTCTGTATGATTCAGTAAATCATTTACAAAGATATAATACTTGCAAAATCCGTATATAGAACACTGCAAAAGAATACTATGGTGTTTTGCCGTCTTCATATACAAATGTGGATGTCAATACTTGTAACTTCACTCTGGTTTGGTTTTTTTTGCTAAGTTTTTAGAACTGAGCCACTAGCATTTTGACACAGTGCTCTCATATTGTGAGCCTTCATAACAAGCACTTATTTTTAGTCATCAAGAGACTGTTTTCCAAAAGAAATAAAATTGCCATGAATTGGCAATAAACAAATATAAATCCATTTAACAAAACAGTGTGCATAATACCTCCAACAAGCTGCTGCATGTAAGACTGTCTGATCATGCAAATTACAAACTAAGCATGCTTAAAAATAAGTTTGGTTCCTTTTCATCTTTTTGAGAGTTTAAAAAAACCTTTCGGTGGTAGTTACTTCCTTTTTTAAATATTGAGAAATAATTCATCACTTGTTCCCAAATCCTTTCACCTATTTTACTAGCTATAAAATATTACCCTAAGTTGAATTCTAGAAAAGATTAATCTTGAGGAATAAGAGACATTTCCAAACCTTTACACCTTTCTTTAGATTGAGGCAAACTAACTGCAACTCCAGGCCTTATACAAATCTTGTAATTTGGCTTAGATCAATGTTATAAATATGTTTGCAAAACTTGCATACCATATGGAGCTATTTACAAATGCTTATATTGAAAACTTTTCTAAAAATCAATTATCAGCAATAATAGTTCTCTGAATAATAAAATCAGAACTATTATCAGAATAATAGTTCTCTGTTAAATGCATCTGGGAAGAGGAAATGTCAACCAGCCTGAACAATTTTTGAGCGATCTCTAAAAAAGAAGTCATTTTCTGAATTCTAAATAAACCCTAAATAACCTTACAAGTGATAATGATCTTATTATCAGGTTAGTATTCTAACCCTTACCATCCCAAGTTTTGTGTGACTAGAAGCCTCTGACATTCTTCCATTTAATCTAGTTTACCTTCCTTGTTGAAAATAGTTGAAACTACTTCCTCTAATTTTCAACACATCTGGTCTTACCTTTTTTAAAAGGTTCCAGAGAAACCTCATCATTTTCTAGCTCAAGCTATATCCTCAAACATGATTTTGGACTAAGAGGAAGCAAGCTTCTGTGCAGTGCAGCTGAGCTGTTTAATACATACAGTTAAAGAGAAACAGGTAAGATGGCAGCATCTCTGCTTTCCCTTCTTTATTTGTGAGGAAACACCTCAGCTTCAGTCAAAAACAGTGGCAAAAAGACTAGACTTTGGAAGGTATCATTCTTGCCTCCAGTGGACATGTTAATAGTCCCTTTCTCTAGCTGCACTAGAGAAATATCCCGAGTTCTGTCTGTAGAGCTGCAGTTAGACTGGAGTGTGGAATTTGCTGTGCTAAATTACCTGCAATAAGATACCCATGGAAGTACAGTTGCAAATCAGTTTAAACATTCAATGCTCTCCTTATGGGCAGAATCTAATCATCTTAATCATAGAACTTTATTACATTTTAAAAATCAGTAACATGCCAATTGGCTACTACTCAGTCGTCTCCTCCAGTAGGGAAGAGTTCCTAATTCTGATGGGGGGTGGGGAGTTGTGTGTGCATGGATACAAACTTAAAAATATTTGGGGGGTGGGCAGCATCCAACAAAACAAGCACCTATCACAACAACATGACACAGGAGCCCAACCATTAGGTAAGCATTTAACCAGGTCTTGCTCTGTTTGCAGCCACCAGTTGTAGGTCAGCTGCCATGAAGAGAAGCCACCGAACAGGGCCTGGTAATGAAGAAGTGCTTTGGAAGTCTAGGCTGGTAAGTTTTCCTTGCTTTCCACTTCATTTCCTTGCTGATATTTAATAAAGCTGGGCAGCTATGCAAGAATACAAACCAGTAACACAAGACAGAACAGACACAATGTACTGCTCCTGCACTAATGCTAGATGAAGCTGTTTGTTTCTCAGTCCTTAAAAGACATTGAAAAGTTTGAATATTTTATTTGATTGATCACATCAGGATGAAGTCCCAAAGCAACTAGACTCTAAAATGGGCATAGAAGAATGGGAATTCCCTTCTTTGAACAGCCCACTGCTCCCACCTCTAATTAATTCCATTCAGTTTCTGAGCGATCTACAGTAGTGGATGCACTCTACAATATTATTGCAAATGGAGATAAAAAAAGATATTCTTGCTGAATCTATGTAATAGTAAAGTAAACTTAAATTAATTCCTGAAAGCGCTGTGTCTCCAGAAGTCTTAACTCAGGCCCTAGCTGGAAAGGAGTCTCACTATCTCATGTTTATTTCCTGTTAAACACCGCCCTTATATATAAAAGCTGTAAGCTACAGAATCTTTACCTGCAATCCTGTTTTGCTACAGCTTCATTTAATACTGTGCTTAAAACAGTATTCCTCACATTTCTAGGCCAACCCCAATCTAACAGCTAACCCGCTCACATTAAACAGCTGGACAACATGGAATCTGTTTTAGTGCCTACATCAAACCAGGTGGAGGTATTTGTTCCATGTAGCAATGTGTGACTATGTGGTAAGTTTTCTTTGAACTGCGTTTTTGGCTCACTATTTGGTGACTTCTTTGAAAATGGTGGCTGGCATTGCTACACTAGATGATTGCAACCCAAAGCTGTATAGGGCATGCATCAGGAAAAAAGATACAACTTACCTGGACAGCCCTAACCCAAGAAAGCTTATTTCTTAATAACTACTTCTTTTCCAGTGGAGGAGTTCACAGGACTTACTGAGAACAATTCCACTGAAGTAATTGAGCATTAACATACATTTGTCACTCAAGTTCAAGAGGAAAATAAAGTTAAAACTAGTGATGCAGCTGAGAAATAAACACTGTTTATACAGAGTCAGAAGACAAAGCAGGTAGATGGCCAAGTCAAGCACATACAACACCTACTGTGAAGGGATGAGAGGGTTCTTTTGTCCATATCCATCTCTTTTCAATATTAGAACATCCAGCAGCTCACAGCTTAGGTCATCTTTAAGGTGACAACAGCCAGGATCAGCAAAAGCAGCAGTAAAGCTAAGACTCAATGGACTGATACACAGAAATTCAAAAGGAAGGAAATGCTGCAGCAGTATCTTATCTATCCATCAATACATAAGCAAACATTTTCAAGGCACATCTACATCATTTGCATGTCAAACTTGCTTTCTGCTGGACTCTGAGAGTCACAGAAGAGCAAGTTAGATTGTTTTAAAACAAAGGAGACAGGCTTTGGCTACTAAAGCATTTATTACTAACATACAAAAATGGGTTACAAAACAATAGCTACAAAAACACACACACACAACAGCAGGCACCTGGGTACAAACAGCATGAATCTTTCATTTATACTGCATATTTAAAAATGTGTTGATAATTATTTGGTCAATCACTGGAACAGTGTTCATGGAGCATCTAGATGATGCTCTTAATCATATGGTTTAGTTTTTAGGTAGTCCTGCAAGGAGCAGGAGTCAAACTTGATGATGCTCACCAGTCCATTCCAGCTTGAGATATTCTATGATTCTGTGGTCAAGTTACTGTGTAATACAACAATTAAATTTTTACAGTTAATGTTAACACTGTCACAGCATTTTATTCCGTCTGACTCATTCAGAAACCCCACTTTCAGCTTTGGCATTCTCCACTCACAGAACTTTTGTCAGGAATGATATAGCAATAGAATCTGAAATAGTCAGATGCGTATTTATCAAATGTGTGATCTGCAGTGAACACAGGATTTAAGTGTACACAGCTAGACTGTAGAGCTGTTAAATGCATTTCACAATATGTAAGGCTCTTATTTCATTCTGGTAGAGATTAAGCAACAAATGAAAGTCTTTCAGCTATGGTGGGTTTCATTTAGACTAATGGTATTAATACCACTGAAGCACGATGAGGTGCTTGACAGACTAATAGGGCATCTTGACAACTGTCATCTGCCAATACTTAGGCACTTGAATCTCATTTGAATTTTTAAGAGTGGCTTAACTAAACAGGACAATACAGCCCACGTGTAAGTGTCCTGGCCTCTAGATTCCCCTATTCCTGTATTTAGGAATTGTTCACCAAAAAATGGTGAAAATTTTTTTTTTTGACAGTTGCACTTAGTAAGGCCACTCATTTGGTCAGTCAGCAGAGTACATGTGTGCTATGCAGCTTGTTCAGTAGTGTGTTCAGGCTGTTTGTCTTTCTGGCTGGAACTTTCCTCCCCTTCATCTTTGCTTTCAGCATGCTGAATGCCAGGCAGTTGTGGGTAAAAGGGACCTACCAGCCAGTTGAGAGGTGTGTTGTTAACAAGATAATCCATCACATCATCCAGAGACTCCTTCATTTTCTTCAGCTGTCCTTTGCTAGCTGTAATAAAGCTGTCTGATAATTCTTGGAAAGAGGATGCTGACCGAAAGCTCTGGTAGACATCACTTGCCATTGACCCAACACTGTAAACCTGATCCTGTACATTCTGTGGCAGCCCCTGTAGGCTTGAGACCAGTGTGAGGCAAGTGGTCTGAAGCTGCTGAGTGAGGCTCCGTGCAATAGCTAGAGTTCTTGACTCAATGTGCTAGAAAGAACAAGCACAACAGCACATTAGTGTCTTTTTATGACTGTAGCAGCTTTATGTTCAAGATATATGAGCAAAGTAAATGTAGGTTAAATAAAGCTATAGCAGATAATAAACCAGGTTTTAAGTCTGAAGCATGAAAGACTTAAAGCACTTGATATTTCTTCAACACTCAAGTACTTCATGAAAAGAAACTGATAGCATTTACCCAGCAACAGTCAAGCAGATTCTTGTTTCAACTGAATAACAAGTCACAGCAGATAAGTACATTCTAATCAATGAACTATTCCTGAAAGCTATGTGTAGGACTCAGTGAGTCTGTGCCTAAGACTGCTGACAAATCATTATTTCTGGTCTGGACATATCACATAAATGGTTTCTAGCTAATCTACATACACATATCCCAACACGAGTTCACATGCTAAACAGGATGAGCATTCTCATGAGAGGAGAATGAACCCAAGTGTTTGCAGCAAGTAGACTCATTTAAAGAGTTGAGGTCCCCTAGTTCTCAGAAGTCAGTTGTCCTTAGCTTCAGCATGCAGCCTCTCTGTTGCACACTTTAGGGACTGTTAGTTTGCCGCTACCTTGATGGGATAAAATACATTTATTTCTGGTGTACATTTACATCTATTTACCTCAGCACTACGCAGATCATCACCATCATTTTGGCCTGTATTTTTCTTCCATTCTACCCAGGATTGATAAAATTTTTCCTGAGCACCAAGAAGTTTCTTATTGGCACTATTCACGTTCTTTCTGGCATACTCGATCTGAAATACAGCCAAATAAGGAAGTAGAGCCAAACAGTTCTCTTAGGGATTCTCTACCTTGACTGCTTTGTACCCTCCTTTTAAAATACTTCAGAAATTCAGTATAAACAACTTCAGGGAGTATAAGAGTGTGTTTAGCCTCACCAAAGAATTGAAAACTGAAAGCAATTTTAAGATGTTGTGTAGTGTTCCCCTCTGCCTTGACTATTTCCCCATCCCCCGCTGGCATCCCACAGGAGGAGCTGAAAGCGTATAGAAGGCCATGTGCAGTTTGTCATGTACATAAAGGTATTTGCTGGAATAACTATTGAAGTACCAGAAATACTCAGAGATAGAAGCAGCAAGAGAGCAAGTCCCAAAAGAATTTGAAATTTTACAAACAGAAAGGATTTAAAGGACTGATGTGTTTCTAAATTTCATGACACTTTCTTCACTGAATGAAGTATGTGTCAAAACAAGCACTACAAAACAGGCAAAAATTTAAACATGTCACTTCTGTTTCTGCAGTGCTTGTAGCTAAAAGCAATTGCTCATTAGTTCACAGCTTAGTTTGATTTAGGGCTCTCCTGACTGGTGATAAAAATTGCTTAATGGCAAATTGTTTGTATTTAATGTAATAATGTATTCATGGATTTAGTCAGAGAGCAATCCCAGTTTTCCTCTGACACTTTCGGCTGTCTCCTTCACTCTAAACCAAGGCCAACGTATGGTTTTTATCAAATGAAAGTTTAGACTTACCAGACTAACAGTGTAGTTGAGCTGAGAGATTGTCTCCTGGCTTTTCTGTTTAGCATCTCTAACTTTGTTTAAGGCTTGTTGGTAGGCACGTGTGCGGAGCTTTGAAGACAGGGATCCTAGTCTAACATAGTAGCTTGGCTTTTGGACTCCAACTTCAAAGCCTTCAACATTTGCAGCTTCTTTCTCTAGGTATGCAGAAAGGAAGCAAATTGATTACTGGAGGGAAAATTAAGAGATCTGAGACAATTTTATCTGCTTAGTATCAGCTGAATACAGGGCTTGCTGAGTAGTCCTTTAGTACCATGATGAGGCTGATAGACCACTTTATAGAGAAATCCTTTCTTTCATTCTGCTTCCTTGTGAAGATGCTGCTATTACAATCAGCAAGGCAAAAGACAGTTTGGGAGGCATGTGCCTCCTCCCAGACTATGAAAAAGCAATAAATGGATGATTGCTTGCTTCTCTCCAATATAAGCATTCCAACAAAATCAAACCCTTAAAGCGGTCTTACCTAGTTCTGCTTCTGTAAGTGGAAGATACTGGTCTACAAGAGTCTCTGATTTTGTGAGAGCACTGTCCACACCACTGCTCACCATTTGCACCACACGACTTCCCAAAACAGTGTTAATGCTGCCATTGACAACTGACTTGGTAATTTCTACGCTGTCTTGCACTGCTTCTTTAGTCTTGCCCACAACTCCAGTGATTGTGTGAGCAACAGTTTCCTTGGCACCAGTCACAGTGGTTGTTACAGCTTCTCTGGCTCCAACAACTACATCCTTGGCATTGGCAACAACCTGTCGTAGGACATACATGGATTTACTACAAGTATTAATAGTGAGAGCTACATAATCCATGAAATAATAAATATATTCTAAAGCTTGTACAAGTATTGGTTATCTAGGAGAAAATTTGCAGTAAAAAAATATGTACAAGAGAAAAAAAGAACATGACTGTCACGCAGCTTTTGAAGTTTTCAAAAGACTTCACTGAATGTAATCCAGGCACTTCACACAAGAAAGAGACAAAGACTCAAGTTTTAAAAGACACCCACCAGTGAACTGTACCCATAGAGAAATGTTGTCAAGTGGTGGGCAATTTCAAATAATAAAAATAAAAAAAAAGTTTAATGGTCTCCCAAAGGCAACAATACAGTTCTACAGATAAATCCTTGACTTTCTCATTGCTTCCAAGGTGTGCTTCAGGCACAGTTTTTTGAAATGTGTCTCCCTTGGGTTTTAGTGATAATAGAAAAGAAAGGTTTATGGTTCCTCTGCTTAGCGTACATAAATGGAAAGAACTTACCTTGTCAGTGGGTTGATTCAGTATAGGCAGTCTCTCTTCAATTTTGTCTAGCCCTATACAGGCATAGTTGTTGGCAACTACAACTACAAAAGAAATTACAAGAGTTGGTTTTAATTATTTTTCACCTAGTAAAAATAAAACTGAAAATTCCTCTTGAAAAAGAAGTCATGCAACACCCTTGAAGTAGTTTCCTCTTCTCAGTGAGATCTGAGTCAGTAAAGCCATAGAAAAAGGCGGATTTACAGTGCCAGAAAAAAAAATCCTCACTTGCAGGCAAAGAAAATTCATTTGATAATTTACAAGCAACTGGCAGAACCTGGAACACCTGTCCCTCTGCCATTCTATGAAACCAGGCTTCTGGTTACAACAGCCTTGTGACACAGCTTCCAAATTTAACCAGTTCTCAGTGTAAGAAAGCACAAGAGTAGCATCTGAAACCAGGTGAAAGGTGAGGCAAGTGTTGAGCAAGAAACTGCATAATCATCTCACCTATAAAAGTCATCCATCAATTTAGTATTATGAAAGCTGGAATCTGCTTTCACTCCAGATTATTATCTTTTTTTAAAGTCTTATCAATGTGTAATCAGTTACGCAACAAGTCAGGCAACAGGTTCAGTCAGCTACATGAAACAGCATTCAACAACAGCATGACCATGTTAAACTATAAGTGCATCTGTATATTAGAAAAAAATCAGTTGAACTAAAGTTATCAACAGCTTCATCTTTGCCTTACTTTGTGGTTCCAGTTTCTGAATGATAGGCATAGCACTTGTCATGGCTACTGATGTAATTGTCTTCACTCCTTTTTCTGCTATCTCACATACTGACTTCAGATACGGATAGTTATCCTTTGTGGTGATGTAAGCTGTGGACACCATATCATAGGTGGAGCTCACCAAAGGAAGGTTGGCAACCCTCGATACAATGTTCTGTTTTAAAAGAGAAAGGTGTTACTTGACTCCTATTTTCTGATCTAGGCAAGGAAATTATGGAACTGACTCAGACATACCTGCTGTGGATCAATCGCTGCCAATGCCATTTTTTTCAGGTCTTGAACCTTTGACAGGCTGTGAAAGAAGCATATATGAGTTACAGCATCATATCTGCTTCATCTAAGTGCCAAAATTCGAAACCAACAACCTTCTTGTGATTCACCCCATTACTGGGATCAGAAAGTTCACATTCATGCATCCAGGAATTAGATTCTATTGTAACAATTTACAAATCCAAAACTTGGTTCAGGTAATGCAAGTACAGCAAATGCATGAGACAGGCTTTAAGGTACAGCAGTTCACTGATGAATAACCAGGTTGGTTGAGTCATTTTTTTCTAGAAGAATTAAGACAGACTTATCTGTTGAGCCATGACAAACAAAAGCCAGCCTGCAAGACACTGAAAATCTAGTTTAGAATGTCCAAGTCAGACAAAGAACCCTCCACCAATAGCATTAATCAGATTAGATCTTCTAAGGAGCCCACCTAAGGCTCACTCTGTTCCACTTGATAAGAAGTTAGCATTCCTGTGAGCACCAGATTTCCCTACCTCAGAAAATAAATCTCCTTTATGCTAATTTAAACTAAATTATTACACATTCCCCACTGAAACAAACTGCAAACATTGGTCATTCAACAAATCTACAGTACTCAACATGCATTCCAACATGTATTCCCATGGAGAAAATACCAACAGCTGCTCCCATAAGAACCCTATAGAAGGGGTAGGGTATTGCCATACTACACAAGCACAACCTACTGAAGCACACTGTCATCCTATGTACACATGCAGGCTGAACTAAATCTGCAAAAAAGCACCTTTTCCATTAATGATTTCACATCATGCTTTAGTTCCAGAAGAATCTGCATGAATGAAGGCAACAAAAAGGTAAACTAGGAGTCCATCCTCAAAAAGCCTGTGGTTTACAAGGCTTGCCATGTTTGGTTTGCTAGGTTTGTCAAAAAGCCAACAGCAGTTTTCTGTCTCATATGCACGACAGCAAAAAAGAAACATGTTAATATTCTATCTGAGGTAAAATAAAACTTTTCCCCATTACATAATGGGCAACAAGGACAAAGGCATCCTGTTAACATCTTGTAGGCATATTTGCATATATTAACATACATGTGCCATAAAGTAATGCCAGTAATGAGATTAACCACTGTACAGTGGAACACGCAAGGAAAACAAGTAACAGGCAATGGCTACGGTGGTAACAAAGAAGCTCTCATTTGATTTAACAAGAATTTAAATACCTGCAGGAACGTGCTATGTTTTTCACACAGCATTACAAGTCATATCACTAGAAGTACTACTGTATTTCACCATGAACTGCAAAGCATGCTACAGAACAGGAGAAGATGCTAACGGCACAGAATCTGGCCTCCGAAGGAAGAAGGGCCGTTACTTTAAGGATTATTCAATATTCGTAGATTGATTCATAAAATCAATCCACACAGCGCATGCATTTGAATTTTAGTCAATAAACCAGTCCAGTTAGCCTGTGAAGTTATTCCTGCTCCTAAAGACAAGGAAGATAAACAGAATCTTGCACGCTTTCAGAGACCCCCCGAATAGGTTCAGCCCTAAAAAAAGTCGGATCCATCCTCTGCAGCAGGTGAGTGAGACGCCTGGAATTCAAGGCCAAGCATATTTCAGAGACAGCAAGAGTTTCTGGAGAGGAAAGCACACAGGCTACATCACAAACTTTATTCCTAGTCTCCGCCCTCCCTACGGAAAGAAGTGCAAGAAAGCAGCGCGATGAGCCACGCACGGCAGCCGCGGCGCCTGCCCCGGCTGGCCGCGGTACCCGAAGCAGCACAGCACACCGCTTTCCCAAGCGCCCCCACGGGCCGCTTCCGGGATGGGCCATTCCAGCGCCGCTCCCGGGGGCGACGAGGCTCTCGGGACTTTCTGGTCCCGGGAGAGCCTCGGCCAGCGCACCGAAGCACGCCGGGCGGCGGGGCCCGCGGGGCGGGGCAGCGGGGACGGCCCGGCGGTCAGCGCCGCACACGGGGCCGCGCCCTCGCCCGCTCCGCTCCACCATATTGCGGAGTCAGCCCCGCGGGGCGGGCGGGGGCCCGGCGCTGTCGCGGCCGCCGAGAGCCGCGCCGGAGCATCGGGCCGGCCGTACTCACCCGCGAGGAGGAGCTGGAGCCGCCGCCGACGGGCGCACAGGCAGGGTCGCGGGCACGGGCGCCGCCGCCGCTGAGTGGGAAGCGCCGGCCTGGCCCCGCTATTTATGGGGCGTCACCGCCGGCGCGCGTCAGCGCCGGCGCGGGGCGGGGCCAGAGGCGCAGTGACCGCGGCGGCGGTCAGCGGGAGGGCACTGCCCTGGCCGGAGCGCCTTGCCGGGGACGGCCGTGTGCCCTTGGCCCTGCAGGAGGCCGGGTCACTGAAGCACAGACTGTGCCGAGTTGGAAGGGCCTCACAGGGATCATCGAGTCCGGTTACAGACTCTGCACACCGTGTGCCTGAGAGCACTGTTCAAACGTTCCTTAAACGCTGGCACGCTGGTGCTGTGACCTCTGTCCCGGGGAGCGGGGAATTTCCCTATTCCCGCGTCCAACTACCCTAGGGGTGAAGAACCTTTTTCTAATATTCAACCTAAACCTCCCCTGACAGCAGAGCAGAATAAGTGGAACAAACCAGAATTTTTCACTTATTTGAACAGATTTATTACACCTCTGCTAGCATGCATACCAAACACTTACACGCACTCTGCTCTTTTCATTACATGGTTGTCATTTGAGAGCTCTCTTTGTTTCTTTTCCTGGTCCTGTGGCTTCTCGAGTGTAAACCACTCAGCGTGCCCATGGCTACCACAAAATTAACACCCTTTGTCATGAGTGTCTCTACTGGGAATTCTAAACCGTTGCAGGGATTTATTTACTAATAAGTAGCACCATTATTTGTAGTACAGAAACACCCAAGACTCTTGCAGCCTAGTGACACACTGCCAGAATGCAGGAACTAGTGATAATACCAAACCCTTGACAGTCCTTGGCAAGCTAAGAATGCAGATTGTGGTCATGTTTTCTTCGCAACTAGGTGCCCTTCTGTATTTTATAAACTTGGAGGGGCTTATATGGAATTTTGAAAATCTACAAACATGCCTCTTGAGAACATTTCCTTTGTTACAGGGGCAGGCAGACAGGGAGAGGGCAGGGAGAGGGAGGGGGAGAGTATGATATTGCATCTTGGATTGTCCAAATTCCTCAAATATCATAAAACAGAGAAAGCAGTTGTGTGGCCCATGCCAAAACTGATGAAGAGGAAGGCAGAAGAGTATCAAGAAAAGCAGTAGTAACAGATAACACGAAAGCATGACACAGCAGCACACAAAGAGGAAGGCAATAATAGTATACCCTACCCTTCCCTTCCATAAGGCAAGGGCAGATGTTTAAAGTCATGTAATGCATCTAAAAAGTTTCATTCTTTCAGGAAGTAGCTCACAGTAATACATCAAGCACATTCATCCATCCAAGTCCATTTAATTAACATTTTAGAAAATTAAGTCCACCTACAGATCCTTAACTGTAGAAAAAAAAGATATGAGTTAATTGATCAGACAATAAACCTATGTATCCTTTGGTGCATCTCTTTTAAATCATTTTAATGTCCTTCATGATACAGAACACCTCAGGCTTCAGCCACCTATCTGTGTAACACAGCTCTGACAGAGATAGCAGCAATAGATAACATGGGTCCTTTAGCTTTTCTAACCATCTTAGTACAACCCAATGGAGGAGCTGCTGCAACATCAACACCAGGGTCTAGCAGTGCTCAGGGAAGCCAGAGAGCATCCCTGCTGTGGCATCACTGGGGCAGGGGCTGGCAGCCCCGGGAAGCTGAAACGGCAGGATTTAGGATGCTCTAGGAAAGGCTGGGCAGGGACAGTAAGCCCTGTCCATGCATGCCATCGAGGCCCTGACCAACAGTTCCAGCAGGGGACAGGTATTTCCACTTGTCTTGAGACCATGTTATCAGCTGTTCCCCAACAAGGTGGAGAAAGGCCAAAGGGGAGAGCAGTGCTAAGTCTGAAGGGACCTGAGTAGTCTGCTAATATTCCTTTAGGAACGGGTGTGGTGTAGTAGGTGGCTGTAGGGCTGACTGACAGCTAGAGTGTTAGTATAGTAACCAGATCTGATACAAGGATCTTCACCTGACCTTACAGCTGTGGAGGGAGGGAAATCTTGGGAACTCAAAAAATGGGGGACTGAGAGCCCTTGCACAGATTGAAGCTACTTTTATTTAAAAGTAGTCGTGCTTGTGCATTGAGATAGCTAGCCATAGCCTCTTCTCAGTTTTTAGGATGACTGTTCAAACAGTGAAGTGGTGTCATACTCCTAGTCATGTAATGAGAAACTATCCAAAACTATCTTTTTGGCCTGCAAAGAGAGAACAGAGAAGGGTGGCCCTTTGGAGCTGTCAACAAATTATGTCCACTCACAGCCTTAGGAAGCTGGCAGGCTTTGAAGGACTGCCTCCAGACCCAGTTTTTGAGGCTCTCAGTAGGGAGCTAGAGCCACAAGAAAACAGACATGCCTTCTTTGCCTCAAGTTCTTGCCAGTAGCACAAGCACTGAAGTACTCCCAGCAGTTAAGAATGCTGTAGGGACACAAAGGAAAAGAAGGTGTTTATAGCTGTGAAGGATGGATTGTTCTGGGTCCATAACATAAATAATCAATTCAATTCATTGCACCTGTTCATTTGACCTCAAAGATGTCTAATATTCAAAGAACATTTTTCTTTTATTTGTTCAGAGATGTCATGTGAGATGTAAGTAATACTACTGAACTGGCTGGGAATCAACTTACTTGTGTTGGACACCCTGAGACTGTTAATTGTGAAATAACACAATTGTAAAAGACTATTTTCTCTCAGCTTTCTCACTGTTCCCCTTTCATTCCAGTCTCACAGTAATTCATTTCTAGTCTTTGTAATCCTGTCTTGCACCATTCTGTCTTGGAACTTGCAACTAACTTCTTATTCACCTAAACTGTTTATTTGCCTTACTCCTTGGGTTTGGAATTAAGCCTTTTGTATGTTCCTGTATGAAAAGCTTTCCCCTTGTCTTGATTAGTCCTGTCAATAGTTTTCTGCTGTGACTCACTTAGTTTTCCTGTCTCCAGAAGAAGATATCAGATTTGTGAGGCCTGATCCTCCTTTTGTAAGTTCACATTAATTGTGCTTAGAAAGAATAGCATCCTTATTCTGCTCTGCCCAGAACTAAAGCACTCCACCTTTTGTTTTCTCAATAACACAACCTGCAGGTTTTCTTTATATCATAAAGTAATGTTATGTACTTTAACATTTTTTTTCTGGAACATACTTATCTTTCAGTGTGTCTTATGTTTTGTTAGCTGTCCAAAGATTATTACTTCCTTCCTCTTCAGCTGTAACAGAGTTAACCTGACATCAAGATTCAAAAGAGCCTAACTGGGTCAAACTTAGTTCTCCTCTGAATACTTGAAGAAAGGCAAAAGCGAGCAACAGTATCATCAATTACAGGCAGACAGGCACAATAAACCCATCCCCACAACAGATGTTATGTGTTTAATTAAAACAGAAGAAGAAGGAACAGAACTAACATGCTGGTTTGATAAGGACAGGGAGTCAATTATAAGTATTTACATATTGTACAGGATTTTTTTTTTTATTTGACTACAGTTCATCTATAACCCTGCCAGATATCATCAGAAGGCTAGGCAGCAACCTGTTGTTATGGTGTCATGCTGCATTTCAGAAAGATAACAGCAAGCCTCCATGTCTCGTGTGACATGTAAATCTTATCAGCCCATGTGTACCCCTTTAGTTTTCAGGCTTTACATAGATGAGACCATGACAGGAGTTATCAATAAAGCAGTCTATTTTAAAAGATGAATTGCTTCATAATAACTTACTGTGAGAAAAAAAAATGTCCTTGTTTGGCCATTATCTAGGTACCACCAGTTAAACAATACCCCAAGTATTGTATTTATGCTAACAAGACCCTGTAACTGTTTAATTGTATTTCATTAACAGTCAGGAGATGTAGCTATGGATACGGGTTTTGTTGGTAGATACAAAATGCACAGGAAAAAATGTCCAGGCCTGTTCAAGAACCAAGTAACAGTTCTGGGACTATTAATATAACGAAAAAGTAATTAAAATGTAACTATTAAAAGATAGCTACTAAAACTGTAATGGCTCTACTCTAAGACCTTCCCACCACAAAACCTGAGATACTTCATGTTATTCTCCTCCTAAACCCTATTATTTTTTAATATTTTATCAACAAGCCACTTATTAGCAACTAATCTTTTCTTTTTATCCATATCTGAGAGTTTTCTTTATTAAGTTCCAAAAGATCTAGTTCCTTACTAGATGTATATTTATTGTTATATACTACATAAGAATCTAAGGTGCATGCGCTACAAAACATCCAAGCTTTCTCTACTTACATTTCTTTGACTTGATACAAAAAGAGTACAGAGGGCCAGGGGCCAGACAGGTGCTGGAAATCATTTTGGTGTTACTGACTTCCTGGGTTCTATTCTGACTTAGTTGCAAAAGATCCTGTGGCAAAAGCTTTTGGAGACAGAATCAGGTCTCAGGTTTGGCAGTGTGGAAGACATTCTTCTTTTGCAACCCAAAGAGGCTTCCAAGGAAGCCTTGCTGTTACTCCACCATGTTTGTAGAGGATACTCCTGATACTCTAAGTTTTCCACAAGCTCCTCACCTTAGTAGGTTTTTTTCCATGAACAAGGCTAAATGTCTTTCTCTTAGAAGCATTTTAGCACCCCTGGGTAGCACTGGAAATTGTCGTCTTGACAAGATACTTGCTCTGAATATGTGCTACTGATATGCAGCTCATGCATGGAAATATTCACATGCCCTGGTTAAGGCCCACTTGGCTGTTTTGCCACAATCAATAAAAATGACTCTTCTTTTTTTGCAGTACAGAGTTCACCAACCTGCTAAATCAAACACTATCTTATACTGTTAAATCAGACTATTAGATGCTTGCTTAATGGTACTGTGCAATGCATGTACACAAGATTATGTCTTCTGGTCAGTGATTCAGGGGAATGAAAAGCAGCAGATCAAGATTCAAAATCCACTGGTAACAATGAGGGTCTCCCCTAGATTCCATGCTTGCTAAACACAAAACTGGTGTTCTGGAAGTTTCTACTGCTATGTTAGCATGCCATTCACTTCAAATTCACCAGCTCCAGTAAGAAGCAGAGTTTAGGTATCCCATTTTATTAACAGGGGCACATGGCTTCCTGTCAGACTGGAGTGTAATGCTGTGAAAACAGAGCTCATCAGTGTTGACCTACCCTAAGTTACAGAATTTATAACTACTTACTTTGTTTCTCCATATAATCTCAAAAAATTCTTCATAGGGTTGCTGCTTACTTCTGTTTAATTGCTTATTTCTGAATGCTATTTTTGTAGTCAGAAACAGAGCCACTTATCCCCAGTGCTCAAAACCAGAAGTAAAGTGAACTTAAAAACCATGAATGTTAATGTAACTGGTTTCAGATTCATAGCCTACTATGCTTCAAAATCTAGTAGTGTTTTCTATCAAATTGGCAAGCCTGGGCTGGTAGCTGACATAGCTTTGAACAAGGGCAAATTTTCCTCAGTTCTAACAGGAGTTTCCAGCTGTTCAGCACCTCTGAAAGGCATGTCCAAACCAAATATTCAAAATCAGGTTGCCTTAGAAGCTGGATTCTATTCTCTTAGTGCTTCAATTTTCCCAATGGTAAAATTAAAATTATGAGTTCGCCTTGTTATTAACAAATAAATATGAAATGCATTCAGTGATCTCCAGTCTTTTGATCTGTATTCCTATATATTTGTAACTAGATGATCTTTAAAGTTCCTTCTAACCCAAACTATCCTATGATTCTTTGATTTTATGCTCTGGATCTAATCTAGCACTCTTACAGTTTTATCTTACAACTGCAGGGGAAAAAGTTTTCTTAATCTGAGTAAGAAAGTATTCTTCATCTGAACTAACTAACCATAAATCCTAATGAAGGAAAAATGTTTGTAGATTTCATATCAGGGGGATAGTGTAAGAAGTCTGATAGTTAAACTGTAAATTTGTATGAAAACTATACCTTCATTGACTGTACAATCAGTAAGCAAATTTAAGAATACTTCTTTCCTTTTTTTTTAAGAGCATGTGGAAAACTCTTTCCCAATTTCTTTGTCTTTGTTTTGCTATATGAGGTTACTTCTTCCTTATATTTATTGGCAAAGTACTTCCTGAGAGTGTTTTTTGATTTACTTCTGGCAAGTCTAGCTAAGCTTGCCTTGACAGGTTCAAGGCAGATAACAAGCAACTTGCATGAGGACGTGAGATGATGTTTCTCAATGTTCTGTCATCTGAGGTTCAAGGAAAGCTAGTAAAACAGGGAGATGCTGAAGGTTGTTCTTTGCCAGCTTCTGTTTCCTCTTAAAACAACAGAAGAACAGACATCAGCAAATCCACAAAGATCCAAACCTGCAACAGAAACTGAAATGGAGAAGGAGAAGAAAAGCACTTAGGATAAAAAATAGTATCTCCATAAACTTAGTTCAATTTCTGAAAGTGATAGAAATTCAGCATTTATACTATTTTGTTAAGTATATTCTGAAGGTTAAGAAAATCTGGTCCTCTTTCCAACATGCCCACCAGGGCAGGATTCAATCACTCATGAACTTTTAGAATTTGGGTAGCTCAGCAATTACCCATCTTAAAGTATCCACTTGTGTCAGATTCACAAATAATTAATGGATAATAATGCCTCATTTGTTATGAAGAGGAGCAGCCATATTTGTTTGAGGATATGATGACAATATTCTGAAACCTGTACAAAGTTCACTGAAGAGGAGCTGAAAGGCATTTTAGTCAATGAAACTGCCAAGTTTTTATTTCTGTGATGCCCTGGCAGGTTGAATGCAGTGACAAAATGGTACAAAGAAATAGAGAAAATATTGCTACTTTAGCATTTCCCAGGTGTCTCCTCTTCTGTAGATAGAGATGTCAACACCTTCTCAGATCTACCAAAGGAGAGAATTGTGTAATACACCCCAACCCATGTCCATCAAATTACACCTGGTTATTTCAGATTGCTTAAATAACATTGTTACCTCATCTCACATTGCCTCATATGGGTTAATGCATGAATAATTAACACAAGAAGATCAACCTCTAGATATGAAGCCGTTGTAACTTAGTAGAGGATAACAATCTGTTCCATCAGCATTGGTGAAACAAAAGAAGCTGCATCTCCCCTGTACAATACTGTAATCATGCAGTAAAATCATCCCAGAAGAGAACTTGGAAGAATTACATTCTTACCAAAGTATAGTTTCATATATGAATAGCGTCCCAGGATTTAATTTTGAAACAGCAGGAATGAGGGCTTGGCACAGTACCCTGACACTGTCTTTGTAAAGCCCTGTTCTGTAACCAAATGAACAATAGGTACTGAGCCTATGAAAAACTCTGTAGTAGGACAGTGAAACTGTGATCATAAAAGGTTCCAGGACTAAACTAAAGACAGCTTGAATTATGTGTACAGAACAAGGTCATTTGTTCCATTCTTTCAAGGGAACATGTTAAGAACAAAGCAGGGTAGAGCACAAAAGCGAAGAATGTAATTGTTGTCATGTGTTTTTTTACTTTGTAATACTTTTGGTTTTGTATCCCCATATTTTTCACAAGTGGTTTACCCCAGATCGTACCCCCTCTCTTTACCAGTGTAATCCCTCTCCTTTGCTGAGATCATCCCCAAATCCCCACCCTGGCTCTCTGTCAGTCACTCGGCATCCCATCCCCTCCATCTAGAACCTTCGGTCCAGGACATCGAGTGATTAGCCAGAGACTATGGGTGAACCCCTCAAGTGTTTCTCCATATGCTGTCCTAAATGTCTATCCCCCAGTATCCATCCCTTAGGGTCACTTATTGGTAAGTAAAACATTGTCTACTTTAGTTTCCACCTCCCTTTAAATGTAACCTTGGCGCCTCTCCCGGTGCTCTCAGCTGCAGGCCCCCTGAGGTTGTAGGGGCTCCTTGGAGCTCCTGAAATAAATCTTGGATTAACCTCTGCTAAGAGTCGATCCCTTCATCTTCTGCCGTTGTTCCATCGTCTCCTCTGCTGCAGGTGATCAGCCTGGCTGCCCTCTGTACCCCTGGGGGCACGGGAGAGCACCCCCCCCCATCCCCGCTGTTCATCTCGGGGCTGGCTGAGGTTCCCTCAGTGGCACTCAGAGGGACTCAGTGGCACTCAGAGAGACCAGAACATGTAATGGAATGATCAAGACCATCAGGCTCTTTTGTAGAGCATATTAATGCTAGAAAGTGAAAATGGACTATTTTGGTGGATTTTTTTTTTTTAAATATATCTTTTCTTAGATAATCCTGGCTATTCCTGGAAGGCAGATGTGCCTTTGGTACATATGTACATTTGTGCCAGTCACAGACTGTTGAAGTTCCTCTCTTTGGGCAACAGTTTTTACAACCCGACTGAAATCTAGTTCCTAATTTTCTGGGTCTGGAGAGACACCTTTTGTTGGGCTGACTGTTAGGTATGTTCACAAGCACAGTTTTTTCCCAGGATACCTATCAGTATGACTGTTTCAAATACCAAAATAAATGTCAAATTTTTACACACTAATTAGTGTAATATATACACTAATTACTGGGGCAAATAGATTGTAAAGCAGAAGACTGGAGAGGAGGATTGTAAATTGCTCAAATGACTTTGCAGCTGGGAATAACTCTGCATAAGCATATGTGAAGAGCAGGCCAGTGATCCTCTAGCATGGACTGAGTTTAAGAGTGCCTGCATGTCCACTTGTATACCTCTGCCCAGGTGTTGCTTTGGGGATACCCCAGTTCACAGGGTAAGAGAAATTAATTCATTCTTTGTGTTCAAGCCACAAGTTTATGGTTGTTCCCTCTGCCTGCCTGTGTCAACTCTAATGTATGCCAGTGTAAGTACTGTAAGTGCATCCCTCCTCACAGGCTGACTGGGTTGTGAGTTCAAGAAAGTCTGAGGTCACCATGCTGCACAGGCTGGCTACTCCATTAGGAAGGGGAGCTGATGGAGACCCCAGAAGTTTGCCCAGAGCCCAGGACATCAGGCAAGGTCAAGGTCATGAGACAGGGCTGGGGAAAGCCAGGAATATGAGGCAACAATTCAGAGTTAGGACCAGGCATATGGTTAACAAGTGATCACCAGACAGGACCATAGTAATGAGGAAGGTTGAAGGTCAGGATGGGACATCATCCTGTGCCCTAGGGTCTGGACCCAGATTAGCAGGCTAAAGGCCAAACACAGACAGGATTGTGATGTAGTAGTGCCTGTAGCTCATGTAGGATCCAATCACTAGAGCAGTACCCTAGGTCAGTTCCCACAGGAAGGTAAGGACTTTCTGCAAGGGATGTCTCTTGGAGGGATCTCTCCAAGCTTACTAGAGAAAAGGGATAGTCCTCAACAATATTAAATCAGCCCAGAGGTAGCCAAATCCCCAGGAGGAGGGATGGTCTCAGGGCTCTTTAAACAAGGGCATTTCATAGCTCTCCTAGGTTGTTGTAACCAACAACCACTGAGAGGAGAAAAAAAAACTAACTCAAGGGCTGAGAGCTCTTCTTATTTCTGTCAAGCCAACTTCTTGCTCCTTCCAGAATTCTTTGAATTTTTTCATTCTTCTGCCAGATTTAAGGCTTCTATATTTAAGTTTAAAAGCAGAAGGATGATAAAAAGAGAAAGCAGAAATTAATTCTCTAAGTTACTCCATGCCTGCTAAAAAAAGGTAACAGTATGTCTTCAAGAGATTAGGACAATAGATTTATAAATTCATCCCAATTTAGCTGCTTAGTAAGTAAATAGTGCCAAGGCTATAACTGCTCTTTCAAACAAGAATTATGACAGATAGCCACTAAAAATTATTTCATTAAATTGCTGCTAGCATCACATAAGAGCAAACAACTAGACACCTCAAAAAGTGATTTTTCACTCAAATCCCAGGGAGCAGGCATGAATCTGAAGGCATGCAAAGAGCCATTTGAATAGCCATGCCCTTCCTACTCCAGCAGTGAGAGTTCCAGGGTAACTGCTTTCTGAACATCTGCAGACATCTCCCTACCAGGGAGGTATCTCTCCTTAGTACCTACTTTAAGCTTTACTTACAAAAATATCTCTAGTCTTTTCCCTAATATCTACCAAAAGCTTGTGTTTCTTCAAATTTCTTTCTTTATCACAATCAGGTATTATTTGCACTAAGCAGATATGCTTTTAGCTTAGTCAGCATTTCTGTTCTAGCTAGGCTGCCTTTAAAAAAACCAAAAAGCCCCAAACCATATCATGTGGAGTTAAAACCCACTCCTTTATACTCAAAACCTTGGTGTCTTTTTTCTTTACTTTCCTCAGAATTGTGAAGTCTTCTTCTCATATGGAACCACTTTTTCTCTAAGTGAACCACAGTGAGTCTGAATCAGCAGACAACAAGCTTCCTGAGTGAAGTCAGCGGTCCGTATTTCCTCTCTATTCTGTAATGCACTGGGATGTGTCAGACAGAAAGATTGCCAGACTGCTCTATGTATTTACCAGAATTGCTAAATACTTCATCTGTGACCTTTCCTCTAGTTTCTCTTTCCTTTATTTTTGTACATTCATAGTCTTTTGTATCAAAACCAACATCCTTGATTTTAAAAATAATGAAAGACAAGAGACAAATTTGGGTATCTTTTCCCTGATTTTTTTTTTTAACTTGCTCATCCCTCTGATCAGTAACTACATTTACACAAAATAGTAAGGACAGAACTAGTCAGGTAGCAAAAATCCATTAATCTAGCCTCTAAATAATTAATGTCAGTACCTTACTTTTTGATAAATTCCTTTAGCATGGCCTATTTATAATTCCTATAGCATGGCCTCTTTCTGGTAAAGCTGCAAAATTATGGAGCTTCTGTCAGTAAACAGATATCATGGCTTCCTTTACAGACATGTAATATTTCTTATGGCAGCTGAAACTAAGAAAAAGAAAGAAAAAAAAAAAAAAACAAAACCCAAAAAACCCCAAAAACTGATAAAAAAAACAACAAGGTCTGTGGTATTACTTCATAAGAACTTTGAAATTCTGGAACCACTAACAGTGACATTTGAAAATGTAACTCCAAAGAAAAAATTATAACTTTCCAAAACAACATGATTTTTCAAATGTATTATACACTATTTAAAGCACAAAACATGGTCCTCCTCATGGAAATTATACTAATAATACTAAATAATAATGATATTCAGAATGATTTTGCACCAATAATTAATGAAGTGTTGAAAAACTTAATTAGGAGCAAAAGGGCTCTTTAAAATTTTTGTTATTAAACAAGCATTTCACTTCTGGCAGTTGTAATTCTCAGACTTAAAATACATCAGAAACTTGTTATTAACTTCACTAAACTTTGGATTAGAATGCAAGTGATCTAACATCCCTTAATGAGCAGACAGAGGTTCCAACAGGCACTGAATAAATCTCTCAGGGTTTGGAGGCCACTCTTCTATGTCAGTCCTTTTCTGGACAAAAAAATTTCCTATTTTCTTAGGTTCTTGGCAGATAACAGTTCATTCAGATCTGAATCAAAATACAAAAATAAAAGCATCATGCTGCAAAATGGCTGGTATTTGTAAGCTCAGCATCCGTATAAACCATGAGAGTACATGCAACTTAATAGCTTTGATGCACTTGTTCCCTTAGGTGGAATAGCCTCGCAGTCTTTTATTTGCTTTCATAGAATGACTTCACTTTCATGCTCACTTTCTCATCCCTCTTTCAAAGACAACCCTTATGAACTTATTCAAACTGGTCAGGTTTGTTGGCTTCTAGACAAACTCTTGAGTACCTGTATTTGAATAAAAAATGAGTGGGTGTGACCTGTGGACAGTTACGGTCACTAAGTATACAATTCTTAAGCCTACTAATCTTCCTCCTTCTTAGCAGCTATGGCTTTATCAGCTTTTCAGCATTTTTCTACTGATAGTCTTAACCCAGTACTGATCTTCCAAGCTTTTCTCACAAAACTTCAAAGTACATATATAATTCAATATAAGCAAATTTCTTTTCTTGCCTTTTGATGTAGAATCATAGAACGATTAAGGCTGGAAAAGACCTCCAAGATCATTGGGTCCAACCTTTGACCAAACACCACCATGGCAACAAAACCATTGCACTAAGCATCATTTCTGTAATTTCTTAAACACTTCCAGGGATGGTGACTCCACCACCTCTCTGGGCAGCTTATTCCAATGCTTGATAATCCTTTCAGGTAGAAATTCCTTCTCATGTCTAACCTGAACTTCCTCTGGTGCAACTTAAGGCCATTTCCCCTTGTTCTGTCACTAGCTGCCCTAGGGAAGGGGCCAATTCCCACCTTCCTACTTTCAGATAGTCATAAAGTCTCCCCTGAGCCTCTTTTTTTGCAGGTTTAACAACCCCAGTTTCCTCAGCTGCTCCCCATAAAATTTGTGCTCCATACCCTTTACCAGCATCATTGCCCTACTCTGGACATGCTCCAGGCCCTCAATGTCTGTCCCACAGTGGGTGATGGGCCTGGAACTGAGCACAGATCTGAGGTGCAGCCTCACCAGTGCCAAGCATAGAGGGACAATCACTGCCCTGGTCCTGCTGGCCGCACTATTGCTGATACAGGCCAGGATGTCATCGGTCTTCTTGGGCACTTGGCCACAGCTGGTTCATGTTTAGCTGCTGTCACCAGCACTGCCAGGTCCTTTCCCACCAGGAGGCTTTCCAGGCACACTGTCCCCTACAGCTTGTGGTGTTACATGGGGTTGTTGTGCTCCAAGAGAAAGACCTAGCACCTTGCTGTGATTAACCTCATTCAGTTGGCCTCTTAATTCTGCTTACTGTCCTAACTTTACTTCAATTTCCTTCACTAGTCGTTATTTAATGTACCTGTAAGTACCATTGCTAGCAAAATTAAGTAGTGAATCTATCACAAACCAAGGCTGTTCGTAAGTGAGCAATTTTATACATATATTTACTAAATTCATAGCTGGATGTGAGCAATGCATTCATTTTTTTGATAAAAATATATTTGGTATCTTCTTGGGGACAAACACTTAGCTAACATATTCTTGAATGAATTCCACATAATTTATGAAAGCATTGTACTATGCTAAACATTTAAAAACAAAAATAGATTGGGGCATCAGATGTATACTTTAAAAAAAAATAGAAACATAGTGTAGATGTTGACCATGAATTTTGTCTCACTAAGTTACTGGTGAATTTTTCTGTATTTAATTGGAATTTATAGTTTCTCAAACTCTTGAGTTGTCTTTGCCAATTATAAGAGCAGGAATAAAGAAGACATCTATATTCTGAGGAATATAGTCTTAAAGCAGACTCTATAATTTTGGTAACTTTCATCTCTATAATTTCATGTAATTTAGAATTTAATTTTTAACTCTATTACTGGATGCAAACAAATATTCTGAAGACCAGAAAAACAAAATCCTTGGGAACACCAAGCTCTTCTAATTCCTTAGTATATTTGATAATAACTGGATAGAAAATTTCTAACACAGTTTTGAATATTAGAAAGAAAGCTGGTCACTTGGGGGACCCTTCATCCATTTGAGTGACCTGAGCAACGATTGAACAGAGTTTTTATCATACACACTGATTATATATTCATTAGCTACCCCCACTTACTTGACTTTTTTGACATAATCGAGGCAGAGTAGAAATTTTCCAGAGTAAAAATACATTTTGATTTAGGTGAAATGTACATCTTTGAGTTGTCTGTAGCTTGCTGTTTAGTCTGACTGCCTGCTCTCTGGAAGAGCCTGTGCTTAGAAAGGCTAAAGACTGCTTCAGCTGAAGGACAAGAGATAAGAGGAGAGGAATGGGGCAGACAGAGTAGGGCAACCTGACCCAGGAGTTCTTTCTGAAGAATTAGTAGCAAGTGTCACCGAAATCAGTGGAATGAATATGCATGAACCTATTGTGAAATTGCATGCATATGTATTTGAGAGGGAGATAAAAAAAGACCTGAAGTTCCCAGAAGTACGCATGTCATTTTAGAGGAACGATTCCCACATGCGTCCAGTGCTGTAATAAACATACTGGCTTTACAACTTTCACAAAAGTTGTGGAGTTTTGTTTATCTCTGCAAAACATAATCACACTCCTTAGTGGACTTTATCTGATTCTTTGGGGTCTGTCTTCAATGTCCAGTGTCCTTTCTATGTGATTGTTCCTTGACTTCTGCTTCTAAGTGCAATATCATTTTTTTGCACAACTTCTGTTTTGCCAGCCTTGTAGAGCTGAGCTGGCATCCTGCTTGTGTTTTGCATGACTTCTGTTTGCCTGGGTTACATCCTTTATTTATTTCTCCAAAGTTGTGCTGTTGTGTTTCACTGTCCTTGATAAGGGCAAATGTTGTTCTGTTCTACTGACCTTATCAAGTGAGTTAAATGCTGTTCTGTTCTGCTGTCCTTACCATGTTGATCAGCAAAGTTCACCGACTTTTCTCAATATTGAGTCATTGTAACTTGTGGCAGAATTACTGCAAGCTGCCTCACCATGGTCTGCACCATGTACTGGAGGGGAATCTGTGGTCTGGAGCCTGGAATGCCTCTTCCCCCTCCTTCTCCAGTGACCTTGGTGGCTGCAGAGTTGTTCCTCTCACATATTCTCTCCCTGCTCTTCTCCAGCTGCTGCTACATCGGCTCAATACCTCCTTTAAAATGTTTTCACTGAGGTGTTACCACCATTGTTGATGGGACTGGCCATGGTCAGTGGCAGGCTCCTCTCAGGGCTGTCTGCCATTGGCTTTTTCAGACATTGAGGAAACTTCTAGGAGCTTATCAGAGAAGAAAAGCTCCCCCTGCAGACCTCCTGCTACCAAAACCTTGCCAGGCAAACTTGTACTGATACACAGCATAAAACCTGGCACTAACACAAGTCCGATCACAGTTTCATATGCAAGTAGGAGATATGGTGTGCAATTCCACATACAACAACATATAAACTAGCTGTACAGGATTGAAACAGTCATTCTAGAAGAAATTAATCAGAAGTAAGCATACCATGTTGCATAAGACTTATAAGAAACCGATAACCATAGTAACATGACAAAAGTGCTGCCCAGTTCAGCACAAAAATAATCATCGAAGTGAAAACTTAATTTCTGTTACATTTATAAAGATCTGCTGAGTAGTAAGATTAACATACCATATGAATTCTAAAAATTTATGTCATTCTCTGGGTAACTACTCATTTTCATCTAAGAACACTGTTATTAAATACTAAAGGATGGCCAGCCCTAGTCATGTGGCTACTGTGAAAACCCATTCTTAGAGGTCAAACAACATCAATCTAAACCACACAAAATTCCTCTTGACTTTTCAAGACTCCTCAAACACACTAGATTTTACTAAGACAAGAGGCAGGGAGAGACTCTTATAGATTAAAAGAGCCTTCAATGAACTGAGACAATTAACCAGGACAGTTTCACTCAGGATAATCAGTCTCCAAAACAGCGACAACCATCAAAGCTTGCAATTATCTTCTCAGTGAAAACAGTATTAGGTGCTACTACAGTAAGTGATGGCTTATGATTTCTGTCCCTTAAATACCACAGAAATACCATTTAATTTCCTAAAAAAAAAAAGTTTTTTCTCCTCCATAAAAACCAGTTATAAGATTTGCTTCTGCATTACAAGTACCATGTAGCCAATTTAACAGTATTCTATAGCCTGCAGTTTAGAGACTGTTAAAAATGAAAACCAATAATTGAACAAATTAAAAGAATACTGCCTTCTGT